>NW_027202826.1:1130000-1312500 GCF_024711535.1 Dipodomys merriami
CCAGGCCTGTCCTGAGCACAGTGTAATCCCCACCGCCGCTCCGCGGGGACCCTGTCCTGAGTGCGCTGTGGGGGAAACGCTGTTATTATGAAAATCCTGTCAGCAGGGCCCTGAGTGCTCGCGTGCGGGAGACTTATCAACGCCCCACTGCCCCACTGCTGAGACAGGCCTAGCGCAGGAGTGCTCACTGCAGGCCGCTAATGAGGAGGTCCAGCCCAGCTGCACAGTGTCTGGGAAAGGCCCTGGGGAAAGGCCAGCCCTTTCCAGTAGATTCGCTGAGCCACACACCCCACACAGCCTCTTCTGCACCGCCACCTGTGTCCCGATCCCTGGCCGGAGCCTGTGGTCAGACAGGTAGGCTAAGGCCAAGGCGCTGGCTCCCTTCTGAGAAGCGGTCAGCAGGTGGCGATGTGGCCCTGTTCCAGCCACGTTTATTCCACATGGAATGAAAACCCTGAGATCTTTCACATTCGCTGCCTAAATGACAGTGACTCACACCCCCCTCCCCAAAAAGCGCGCCAAAGGCCGCCTACACCACTCTGTAAATGACTGAGAGCTACACACGCAAAGCCAAGCCTGGAGCGTCAAAAGCCTTCACTGTTGTTTCCATGTTTCCGGTGGTCAGGATGCAATAGAAATGTTCCCAGGGAGACCTCAGCCAGGGAGGCCGCAGGGTCTCCACTGCCGGCTGCAGCGTCCAGCAGCCCTGACTCTGTCCTCACTTCCGCATGGCGGTGGTGGGCCACCCCCCCCCACACCACGCCCAGAGCAGTGGGTACACGCTGGAATCCAGGTGATATCGCCTCTCCCTCCTTCCTCTTCCCCCGCTGTGTCCTTACAAGAGTGCGGACGCATTCTATGCAACGTACACATATACGTCATTATGTAGATCTAAAATGTGCATCAGAGCAGGCCTGGGACCTGGTGGGCAATGAGCGTATGATTTGAGAAAAATGGCTTCCAGACTTGTTTTAGCACACACACACAGATACACACACCCCTAAGACGTGAAACCCTGGCCTTTGAGTTCAGGCTGTCAGGATTTGTGGAATTTTAAGAACAAGGAAAATATGGTAAAATGTCGGAACTCTTGTAAGAGGAATTTGGATACAGGCGTTTATGGTGGTGGTGACGATGTCGGTTCTGCATTTTGGTGTCTGCAGGTTCCTAGGAGCGTGCCTTGGGTGCGTCTTACGTTCCATTGCCCATGTGCGGAGCAGGTGGGAGTGGCGGGAGGTTTTGTTTGTGTTTATTTCCTCCAGAGAGTTTAAGCAGATTTGAGACATGGTGCCTTTGCCTTGAATATCCTTCTGCTCACCTGAATTTAACCTGAACCAGATTCCCATTGATACCAGTTTCTCTTGTGGATAGTTAGAATGTATCTTCTTGCTCTTAAATTCTTCAGTAAAGGTAATCATACCCCTCATAGTAAACCATCAAGATACAAGATGTAAGCCCCTAGGAAATGGTAATATTTTGTAAAATTAGAACACATTAGGTGAATTTGCATTAAAAATTCCTTGAAGTTTTTTATATGAAATGTTCTAGTCAATTAAAGTAGTGCTGGCGATGTATGTGACTAACCAAGTTTTCAGAAATCTTGTAAAACGAATTGTAAAGAAAACATCCTTTACCACAAAAAAGATTTATACATATTTATTAGTTAAATTCATTTTATCAAGGAAAAAAACATGCTTTGGGGAATTCCTTTGATGCAGATGTCAAGATAATTGAGAGCTATATGTCTTAGAGCATCTTCCGTTCACACATCCCTGGAGTTGTGCTCTAATCAATAGTCAATAGTTTCATTGACATTCCTCTCTGTCTGCCCTCGCCACAGGTCTATGCCTATGATAGGAAGCAAACCTGCTCTGGGAAGTGATTCGTTAATAATTATTTTTTAAAGCAAGTGTCTGATAGGTTACCAATCTCCATTTTTGCATGGTTTTCTTAAAGAGCGATTTAAGCACACAAATGTATATTTTCTTTGTGAATGACAATATGACTTAAGAGTAGCGATACAAAATTCAGAAGGTTACCCCAAGTTTTACGAATCTTGCTGTTCTTTTGGTTACAAAACTCTACATAGAGTCATAAACAAAGCCCATTGAGTGAGCCTTAGGTTTTAAATGGAGTTTGACATTCATTTTTTCAAGTATAATGTAGAATTTCAAGAAGAGGGACTTAGAAATCTGGATTCTCTCAATGTCTGAATTCTATACTATTTGAGTCCACCTAAATGATTAGTTGTTGAAGGTTAGAGTGGAGGTCATTCAAAATAGAATTTTCTTTGAGCTGACAATAATATCATATTTGAGCTGAGACCAAAAAGTCTATGGTATTATTAATCTGTGTTCAGGAGAGGTATTATTTTATAGAGCATCTTCAAGTTAGAGGAGGAGGCAACTTCAATCACACGTCTTTTACCTTTCTTGTATCTGAGCACTGGCACAGAATAATGAATTTTCTATGCAGTTATTTCTTCTGGAATATTTCATGATGAATCAATTGAAAAACTTATTACTTTCAAGAGATTGGCATTCACACACTGATACAGACCTCCTACACTTTCTACTTGCAATCAAACACTGTTGTTTATAGTATTCCAAGTATTATAGCAGGTCATATTAGGAGGATAATCGGAGACTCTTGACTTCCTAACATGCCTTGGATGGTTTATTTACCCGGGTCTGGGTGTTTATTTATTTAGGTGTGCTATTGGTGTAGCTATTGATGTAATCAGTTCCCCTCACATTTGTATAAAAAATAAATTTATTCTGTCCTAGTTTATAGCAATGATACACAATAAGAGAGGAAAACATTGAGAATTTTAGTGACTTTTGTGCTGTCTGAGGGTTAATTTATGGTCTGACAGTGGAAAGGAGTCTGCAGCTGGGCCTCTTGATCTAGCAGAGAGCACGTCAAGAGCTCTGGACTGGAGGAGCTTAGGTTGAATATTCTAGAACACACTGCATCATCTCCACCCATGTCCCAGGGTCAGCTTGTACTGTAGCAACGAGAGCATTCTGTTAAAGGAACTCCAGGTGGGGTGTGAAGGAAGAGGAAGCATTTCCATAGTGAGTACTGCTAATGGTATTAGCAAGGACAAGAATCTTCCAGATCTTTCAAGCTTCTCCACATTTGAGTCACGTGCTCCGTATGGAGGCTCAGGTCCCCACATAGATGAATCCAGCTTTAATTCTTGTTTCTGTCCGTCTCAGAATTCCAGTGACCGAGTTACAACCGAACTGAGATGAACATGAATCCATATCCTGTCACGGGCCTTGCTAGAGAATTCAAACAATTCTCTAACCGTCACGTGTCATATTAAAATTAAACGAAAGAATTCCTAACTCTGAAGAGATTCAATTAATTGTTTTTATGCAACTCAGATGGTGACACGTGAACTAAAAGTAAGATGGGAGGATACACTAGCATAGCCGCTTGAAAAAATATCTCCCTTGCATCTCCTTCAATTGTTAAAGGATACACTAGGGCTAAGTATTTACATTCTAGGGATTTTTATGTTCAACTTTCAGACTGATTCAGAACCAGAGAGACTCTCTAGTAACATAGAGAGGAAATCCGTATTATCCTAAGCTGTATGAAGGAAATGTAAGGGAAAAATGTGTCTAAGCCTTCAAAGCCAACCTGACCATTGTAATTCAACTTTTGCTTTTTCCCCATACAGCAAATAATGAAAGAAGGAAACAAAGCCAGTATGTGTATGCATATGTGTGTGCATGCATGTGTGTGTACACGCGTTTGTGTGCACATATGATTGTGTGTAAGATTGAGGGTTCAACCCAGAGCCCCATGCATGGCGGGCAAGAGTTCGACTACCCAGCTCACATTCCCAGCCATTCTCCACTTTGTTTTCAGTCAGAATTTCTCGAAATTGGCCTCAAATTCCCGGTCTTCCTGCATGAGCCATGACACCCAGCAGCGATGTTCCTTTCGATCTGGGTCTCTTTTTACACGCACCGCCCTGGCGATGTCTGACCAGCTGCTGGCATGACACCCAGCAGCGATGTTCCTTCGATCTGGGTCTCTTTTTACACGCGCCGCCCTGGCGATGTCTGACCAGATGCTGGCATGTGAGGCTGAGAAGGAGGCTGGGTTCCCATTCTCCACACGAAGGACTCCCCCCAAATGCCTGCTGTGAAACACATGCTCACTGTGCAACAAGTGGGTAGCGTTTTAAAGATCAGCTAGAGATGTAAGTTCTATCATTTGAAACATCCCCCCAACAATCTGAATGACACAAGCCTACAAGAAAATACTTTCCTCAGTTGAGTAATCAAATCAAGGAAAATGTAAGTCAATGGATAAATAAATGTCTACATTAGACTCTGGGGTACTTTCTGGTATTGTGACCAGATAAATAAATAACATTTTAGGACAAATTCACAACAAAAATGCTACTGGCATGGAAAGACATTGCATGAGAATTTGAGAAAAGACACAGACGTTCCCATCTTCCTGGATCTAGAACCATGATCAATAGTTTGAATGCCGTTGAAGAACACTTTTGGGAATTAAAAGCTTAGGTATTAAAAAATTCAATCAACAATAATCAACTCTGATTTTTCTGTGTTTAATTAGAAGGATGCTCTGGCATGTCAAGCCCAACGGTCTCATTAAATGCTAGCAGTAAAAGCATTAATGTCAATCAGCTAGAAAGTATGGGCATATGAAAAATTCTAATTATCATATAAACATGCTCAATTTCATGGCCAGAAAGTTTAAGTTGGTTGAGACAATTTGTTTTTTGTTTTTTTTTGTCGGCCGTGGGGCTTGAACTCTGGGCCTGGGCGGAGACAATTTATACTTATGTAAAAAAATATAGGAACTGCATTAAGAGTTAAATCACCAAAAAACATTTTGCCCAGTTTTGTAATTATTTATTAATAACATAAAAAGTGAAGATTGCATAATTTTCATGTATAAAACATGAGTGAATTTTATTTGAATATCATTTTAACTTATTTTAATATTTTTGTTATCTATAAGCAATTGTACAAAGAAGTCAGCATTTAACAAACCAGTTCACAATACAGTGCATTTTGGTAAAGTCACCAGAGACCTTGCTAACAAAACCACTTCCTTCATATATCAACGGAAAGAGTCTGCCTTTAGCTTTCCACCCATATTTATGACCATTCAGAGAAAGAAATTAATTACTGCCTTTAACAATTTGAATTAATTGCTGAGTTGTTTTCTTTCCTAAAAGTTTATTGGAAGTGACTTATAAAATTCAAAAAGAAAAATGGTTAAAAATAGGATTTGAAGTTTAGTAAATTTTCTGCCTCTTTGTAACAGTATCCTGGAATGAAATACTTTCTACAAAATCAGCAACCCATGTATTAGTTTATTAATTATATTTTGGCACCATAATCCAATCTTGAGACATATTCTATCATATGTGTATGTGTGTGTGTATGTGTGTGTATGTGTGTGTGTATGTGTGTGTGTATGTGTGTGTGTATGTGTGTGTGTAATGTGTGTGTGTGTGTGTGTGTGTGTGTGTGTGTGTGTGTGTGTGTGTGCATATGTCCTAGCCACTAGGACAGATATAAGTATAGGACTTAAGACATATATAAGTATATATATATACATATAATTATATATACTTAATATGTGTATATATACACATATATGTTCCATATGTAGCTGTCCTAGTGACTAACGGGTATACACACACACACACACACACACACACACACACACACACACACACACACACACATGTCCTAGTGGCTAGTTCAATGTCTTTAGGACTTGTGAGGGGATCTGTCTATGCAACTAGAAAACTATTGAGGTCATTTTTATGAGTTGTTATAAGTCTAGTTATAAGTGATTAACTGGCATTCGGGGGTGGGGAGGGAAGGATAGGTGTGGTGGAGTAACACTGTCATCTCCAGACTTGGGGCTGGGAGGTGGATGCCAGGAAGACAGGTGCCCGAGCATCATGACCGCATAAGGTGGGAGAGCATTTTTTTTCTCAAAAAAATAGACAGATGGACGAGATGAGATAGAAGGAGAAGATAGATTATAGATAGATGTGCGATTGGTACATAGTTGATAGACAATGAACAGAAATGATAGCTAGATGGTAGATGGATAAATAGATTCATACATATATAGAAAATAGAAGATAAGTAATAGATAGATAAAGATAATAGATAAGTAGATAGATGATAGACTGACCTACTCATAAAAATAAAAAGCAGAGAACAGAAGAGACTTTTTCCTGTGACTGGTGCCCCTTTCAGTGTTTTCGTCTCTAGACGTAACAGTGCTCAGCCTTTCCTGTCTCGTGGCAGTGCTGTTTTTAGACAGGAAGGCAGATGAGAGCTAGTATTTTGATGATTTACATTGACTCTGTCTGACAGCTCGACACTGCGGGATATCATCTGAACTTCATTTCAAGGCCATATTTTTAAAAAGTGTCCTTTTCTACTTTATATTTGGCTTATAATATACAGAGTAAACTTTTAATAGAGAAGAGAATCAGATTTTATGTCCTTTTATAACACATGCATCTATTGCATTTTAGTTTAGAAATCTGGATAAATTTAGGCTTTGAAAACAGCATTTCAGTGCTATGTCTTGTATGGAAAACACTTTGAACCATATATTCTGTTCCTGGAAATTTGGTTTATTACCTTACGTTATTATTTTTTGGTAGTATCAGACTTTGAACTCAGGACCTCACACTTGCTAGGCAGGTGCTTTACCACTTGAGCCACTTTCCCAGCCCACTTTTTGCTTTAATTATTTTTCAGGTGGGGTCTTGTGTCTGTTCTCGAGGCTCTTCTGGACTACAGTCCTCCTATTTTAGCCTCCCACATATCTGGGGAGACAGGCATGCTCACCACACCCAGCTTGTTTTGTTGAGATGAGGGTCTCTGGGACTTTTGCCTGGACCATTACTTGTATTCATCTCTCAAGAGCTGGGGTTTCCAGTTTGGACCCCCACACCCAGAAACGAGAAGAACACAAGTACACATCTCCAGGTTGTTTTTGGTTCTGGTAGCAGTATCATCTAATTACTTTATCATATTCAATCCAAACCCAACAAACATGGAGAGCAATCAAACAAAGTGCACTGAACTCCTTCTCACAGAGGCCCGAGGGCCGGGTGTTAGCCCCGGGAAGTTCACGGTGCTGTTCATTGTCTGACATGTTGGTGTCCTCAGCTGGGAGAGGGGCCGCGTTTCTGGTGGCCTCCGCCTCCCCGTTGTGCGGTTCTGCGGGTCGCTGCGGTAACCCGCGGTGCACATCTCCTTGTTGATTTTCCCATGACCATTACATTGGCTTTCACACCTCTCCTGAATTAGCAATTACGATTGGCAAAACAAACAAAAAGATTGGTGCAGACATCTTGTCAGGAGCTATGGTGGATGGCGTTAATGGACTGAGTCAGTAGCCGGTCAGCTGGACTTGCTCACGGTGGACCCTAGAAGAGACCCCGTGTGGAGCACGAGAGCTGCAGGCTGGCTCATTGCTGTGGCGGTAGGAGGTGGGTGTGGAGCCGGACACAGGACTGCGCACTGCCAGAAAGAATAACCAGCCCAGCTGGCGTTCCAACCCCACCCCCTGCACCCACACGGCTTGCTTGGTGCACTGAGTCCTTGAATGCACACGGGAGCATTGATCGGTGAGGATGATGGCTGCCAGCTCTGCATCGGGAGGCAAGGACAGTCCTGAGCCAAACAGAACTCGGTCGTCAGCTCACAGACCTGGCACCTGAGCCCGATGGAGCTCTGTGACCGGCCTGCCGATCATCCTGCAGGTCATCCTTCCGCGGTGCTTTATTCTGACACAGCTGAGGGGTGTGAGTGGGGTACTTGCTCTGTCGACACCGCTTCATCCTGCTTGTGTTACCTACTATGAAATCAGGCAGAGTCCTCGGTCAGCCGTGTCACCGTCTAACGGCTCTGGCCATGTTGCTGTGGTCTTGGCCAGGTGAGCGTGCTCCGGGTGGGAACTCGTGGCTTGTTGTGTGGCGCGTAGCATGCCGGGTGAGAGGCGAGTCCGGCTCCGGTCTACGTCTTTGTGAGGTCTGAGCTCTGCAGTCTACAGCACGTGGCTCGCGAAGACAGGGAAATGGAGCTCCGTCTTCTAAACACTATCTTTACGTGGAGATTTTTTGCTTGAGGAAGAAGTACGGTTTTCATGTAACTATGGAAAAGGGCACTGCGTACTGACCACTTAAGTACAACAAAAGTCGGCCTCAGTTCCTGCCATGAGAATTGGGGTCCAGTATTAATTAGGTCTCTGGTTCCATGTTAATTAAAATGTACATTTTCATTGTAACAGTAGTACAAAGAATTGCTAATTGAGTTTATTTTTCATTAACTTTGGTGTGTTCATATGAAAGAAAACCACAATAAACAAATGGCTATATATGTAACTCCATATGTTTTGATAATTTCGAATAAGTATGTAGTATTAGGTTTTATATAATAAAAAGGCTTAGTGCTATTGCAGAGTAGTGTTGACAGTTTAGTTCAAATGCTTTTATTGTGTTAATTTTAATAAGGCATAGAAACAGAATTAAAAAACATATGCTTATGAAACTATTTAACGACTTTGAATTGTAATGAGATTTCTAGCAGACCCTCTCACCGAGAAACCATTCTCTAAACACATCTCAAAGAAAAACACACATCTCAATATCTAACAGGTTACCTTGCGACTTTTAAAGGATTTCATTAACATGTAAGATTTGGTTGTATAGAAACCAGGGGTCCTGCGTGTCATCTGTGGTGGTCTTCAGCTGCGGCCAGGAGGAGAGAGCATGTGTCCACATGTCCAGTGAGAGTCGGGGGCCTGGACCTCAGGGAGAGGGTGCGGTCTGGGGGCGGGGTGCAGCCTCGCGGGGTGGGGTGCAGCCTCGCGGGGTGGGGTGCAGCCTCGCGGGACGGGGTGCAGCCTCGCGGGACTGGGTGCAGCCTCGCGGGACTGGGTGCAGCCTCGCGGGACTGGGTGCAGCCTCGCGGGACTGGGTGCAGCCTCGCGGGGTGGGGTGCAGCCTCGTGGGACGGGGTGCAGCCTCGCGGGACTGGGTGCAGCCTCGCGGGACGGGGTGCAGCCTCGCGGGACGGGGTGCAGCCTCGCGGGGTGGGTGCAGCCTCGCGGGGTGGGTGCAGCCTCACGGGATGGGGTGCAGCCTCGCGGGGTGGGGTGCAGCCTTGCGGGATGGGGTGTGGTCTGGGGGTGGGGTGCAGCCTCTAGCCCTGGCCCTCTGTGGGAGGAGCTGACCCCCTTGCCCCTGCCGCCCTGCCCCTGCCCTCCTCCCCCCCGCGCTGTCCCCCCCAGCCCTCCTGCCCTGTCCTGCACTGCAGCAGCCTCTGTGCTCGCTCTGCACGCAGCTGCTCTAGTTACTGACAGGAAATCATTGTCTGTTGTGATCACCGGTTTTAATGTCCGCATTTATGTATGTGGCCCCCAAACAGGACTTTTAAGGGCTCCACAACATCCCCTTTCTGATGGAGCCACCACATGCTGGCTGACTTCAGATGAGATCGGGCCGTTCAGGGTGGCATGGCCGTAGCTTTGCTGGCTGATTTCCAGTGGGATCTTGGGTGTGTGCCCAGCACACAGAGCAAGGGCAGGAAGCCGTGGCTGGGTGGTCAGGACAGTGGGTCAGGCCAGGCCCTGGGCTCAGCGGGGCCGGGCTGAGACCCCGGAGGATGCTCAGCCGTGGACGGGGCCCCACTCCCGGAGACAAGATCCCAGGTCTGCCTGGCCAGCCATCCGGACAGCAGCCGGTGCCAGTGAAGGGCCCTTCCTTCCCCGGAGCTCCAGGGTCCCCAGCACCGGCTCCGTTCCCCGCAGCACTCCTGCCTGCCACGCATTCTGCTCTTTAGTCATTCTCTGACGCTCCGACAAGCACAGCTGCCCTCTTCTTTGATGCTGTGCTGGGCGCTCGGACTTCGCTGCCTGAGGCGTCTGCACAGAGTCATTTGTCTCTTTTTCTCTTCTCCGTGGACTTGCACAGACTTCTCCTGCTGGGGCGTAGAGGAACACGGGGGAGCTAGGCCGACCCTCTAGTTCACTGGAAATCAGTGTACCCAGAATAGTAGTAGGGACGGTGATAGGTCAGCTAGCAGAAACAATAGCCTGGTTCTAGCTAGCTAGAAAGAAGGAAAGGAAAGAGAATGAGAGAGAGAAGGGGAAGAGGAAGAGGAAGGGAGGGAGGGAGAAATGAAGGAAGGAGGAATAAAGAAAGAAAGGAAGAGACAGAGGGAGGAAGGAAAGAAATTTTAAAAAGAAAGAAAGAAAACAATCATCATGGTTCCTAGGATCACCACAAATTGCATTGCATTCTGAGGAGTGTCTTCTAATACTGACTTTTTGAATTCTCCAATCTGAAAATGTATGCCTTACATACGCAGGTAATACCTTGAGTTCACGGATGAAAATGCTCACTGTGTCATTCATTCTTTGAAGCAAATAAATAGACAAAAAGATTTGACACCCTTCTGTAAAGGAAAAAAAAGCTACGCGAAAGTGCTAAGTCATTTGATTTTTTTTTTAACTCGGAATTTAAGATTATAAATGAGACTGATTGGCGCTCTAAAGAAGGAAGGGTTCTTCTGTGTTCATATGCAGGTCATGGTGTGGCGCAGGGCAGAGCTGGTGGAGCTAACTGGGCTTTACACTATGAAGAGATCTGGCCAAATCCCCCAGCCCAAGTCACAGCTCATAAGATTGTACAATAAAGTGTGTGTCAGTAATACGGACGCTGCTATTCTGTGTCATTACCACACTCACAAGTCTTGGTCCATTTTCACAGCTAACATATTTTGGTCAGGGTATAGACATGCTTTTTTTTTTTTTTTGATCCCTACTTAATATTGTAGAAGACAGAAATTCTACTTTTCCAAAAGAAGCAGTAGAGGTGTAGCTGCAGCCCTGGGGGATGGAATCGGACGCCCCGGCCCCGGCCACCGAAGGGTCAGCCCCACGGAAAGCCCACCGTGCAGGCGGGACATTGAACACGGTGTCGCATTTCCATGACTGTCTTCTTCCTGGCCTCTCTTTGAAGGGGTCCAGTGAGAGAGTGGCAGGAAGTAATTTATGTTGCTCACATCTCCTCTTTAATGACGCCTTCCCGAAGCCATAGCTAATGCAGTGTTTGCATCTCCCGCGGACTCCGGCCCCTCTGCCCACACCCCGGGGTTGGGGGATGCCGCTCCGTGGAGCCGGCCTATGCGGCCACCCGAGCCCAGCACCACCATCTGTCCAGACAGAAACGTCTGCGCTCCGTGTTGAGCCCCGCGTGAGGAAACCAGGCAGGAGGCTCAGCGGAAGGCTGGGTGAGCAGGGGCGGGAGGAAGGCCTCCCATCGGAGACGGCTCTGAGCGGCCACCTGCCCGCAGAAGGAAGGCGGGTGTCCCATGAATTCTCTGAAAAAGAAGGCCGACTCACGGCACAACTTCAATCGTCTTGTGGCTAACATAGGAGATTTCCACAACGGTTATCCAAAATAAGGTTTACAAGCATTCCGGGGACCTGCGTGCGGTGCTGGGCGCCCGGTCTAGGTGCGCGTGCGGTGCTGGCTGAGTTGTGCACCCCCTTTCCCAGCCCCAGGGCTGTCCTCACTTCCTTCTGGGGTCTCAGTCGGGGTTGGGCCGTGTTCCTGCTGGTGTTCTTGATGCAGCAGTGGTGGTGGCAGTGGCGGCTCAGTGGGTGAGAACTTCGTCCTTGGCTTGCAGGGTTCTGGGTTGCCTAAGTTCTTCCATTTCTTCCCTGGAAGGTTGTGTTTCAGCCTGAGGTCGCTGTGGGGCCGGAGCAGCGCTCAGCTGAGGCCTGCGCGGCTACCGCCCGGAGCTCGCCCACCCCCTCCCTCTTCCTGCCGGAGGACGAGAGGCCAGCCAGTGCCCCGCGGGCAGACCACACAGCCGGGGCCGCGGTGCCCACCACGAGCCAGAAACCGAGTCTGCAGCGTGAGGCGCGCCATGGGAAGGTGTGCAGGCAGGGTCGTTCTCAATAATGTGTTGATTCACAGGACAGGAGAACGAAAATGGAGACAGGAAGATATTCTCAGAGATGCGTATCTGTATAAACATGCGCATCTATGCATCTTAAAATGCCCTGGGGTAGGGCTCAGGTAAGAGCAGAAGAAATGCTCAAGATTGTTATACACAAAAGTGGCGCAACCAGAAAGGGGTCACCAAGGAGAGTGGAGGTGAGCGTTTTGGGTGAGCTAAGCGGCCCGTGTTTCCCTTTGTGGGGATGCTGAGCACACAGCCCTGTGTGGTAAACAGCAGAGGAGGGTTTTCAACTCCCGGAGGCTGAGGGCTGCTCTGGGCTCAGCCCTGCCGGCCCTCGGGTGGTGAGCAGCACACCTTCAACATCCATCCAGACTGGAGACAGAGCTCCATTCAAAGCTGTGAGCCGCCAGGTGTGGTGACCCTGGGCTGTGAGTGTGTACAGACCTCTAAACCCAGCCTGCCATAGCTTTCAGAAGTTCTCCATGGCTTTCCAGGAAGAATGTTTTGACTCGATAGGCTTTTGCCCCAGGGTCCCACAACAGTGACCCTGTTGTTCATCACTAAAGTCGAGAATGTAACAATAAATCAATGAAAACTGGAATGTGGGAAGGCCTCCCAACCCCGAGCG
Organism: Dipodomys merriami; assembly: GCF_024711535.1. Taxonomy (NCBI): domain Eukaryota; kingdom Metazoa; phylum Chordata; class Mammalia; order Rodentia; family Heteromyidae; genus Dipodomys; species Dipodomys merriami. The sequence goes on from NW_027202826.1 coordinate 1,142,637, forward strand.
CGTACCACAAGGAGAGAGTGTTTTCAGGGCTCACTGAGCTGGAGGCTTTTCCCCTGATGTCTTGTGTTTCCATGGCCAGAGGCAGCATTTACTTCTGGGTTCACAGGGCTGTGGAAAGCACAGAGCACAGGGGTGAAACTTGACTTTCAAGTTAGAGTCATTAGCGCAAGGTGGGCTGGCCACAACGTGGTTGTATTCAGGCATTTCCCACATGGGCTGCTGTGTTTCCAGACTTTGTCCGGGTGAGATGCAGTGGACAGATCAATGAGGGACTGACAGCTTGCTCCTCCTTGCTCTGTCCCAAGTCTGTGGTCTTAGGTTCCCCCTGCACCGAATGTGACACAAAGGTTAGGAGAGGCCTTGGAAAATGTCTGCCCGGTGAGAGTCAGCCACACAGAGATGCGAGCTGCAGTCCCTTCTCCCCACACCCCAGCAGAGCTCCGGAGCTGTCCAGCGTGCTGAATTCCCTCCAGGCAGCAAGATCAACCTGGCAGGACCAGAGACACTTGTCACGTCAGCACTGTGCCCAAGCCAATCTTCCCTGAGATGTAAGAATGCAAATTACTCACTCCTTGAAATCCCGGCGTTCAATTCACACGTCTATTGAGATAATGGACACTCTTAACAAGCAGGCATTTTCATTTATTTATTTTCACCCATCCAAATGAAATTGGAAAGCAGCACAAGAGAGGACTGCTGCAGAGAGGATCTCATAGCTGGCGTCTCCATCAAACCCCAAAGCTTTCTCGAGGGACGGGATTATTTTCATTTTTATACTGTTTTTAAGGTCTCATTTTTAATTGAATTCTATTTCAGCACACATCTACAGGCTGCCCCTTAGAAATCTGTAGAATTTTGTTTTTCTTTCCTCCAAAACTTTAGAGCATGGTATTGTCAATAATGATGATGACATAATCAAATCATATGTAGATAATGTAGAATTAAGTAGACAGAAAAAAATCTGAGGACCAAGGTAACATTTCTAGAGCCAAAACGTTCTGCTTACCTTTGGAGGAAATAGAAGACAGTGAATCATTGTTTCTCACACGTATCTCTTTGTTCTTGTTTTTGATTATTTTCCAAAGTGTGCGTGGATAATGGACCTTAGTCGTTGAGCGCTGGTCTAGAGGCAAGCGGGCCTGGATTTGACCCTCAGCACTTCAGGAGTGTAATACATTCACATACAGATGCGTGCATACATCTGTACACACATATCATCTTCCCCAAAGTGCATATTCTGCACATTTTGATCCTCAGTGTTCTAGTAGCATCTGCCCAGTATTTGTATGTTGTATCTGTGTGATAACTGTAAAACCCATTGAGAAGATTATGTATCTCGGGCTTGTGTTTTTCACTCAATGGACAGCCGCAGCCCGGTCACGTGTCAGCATTCAGTGCTGACGGGCGTGATGGCGTGGAGCGCATCGCGTGTCATTACGGATGGAAGAAGCGGCAGTGTTTACGCTGACCCCAGCACGGCCGGTGTGTTCCCCCATCAGGAACCGCAGCCTCCCGGCTGTGGGCAGGCGAGCTACGCGTCCACGCCCGGGTGCGGCCTCAGGGGTCCCGTGGGACCTCAGGGACGCAGCCCCCTGCGGTGACACCCTTCACCCAGGAGCCTTGCGTCCCTAACACGAGAGACCTTTCTGTTCCGCTGCTCAGACAGACCCTCACGTGGTGTTCTCCGTGCACCTGTTTTCCCCGGGAGACGAGCTCACAAGGAGAGGACGGGGTGGTACGCGCAGATTGTCCGCCGCGTGTTTTGTCTCTTACACCGAGCCTGGTTGAATGGCCACGGTCATCGGGACAGACGGAGGTGGGAGGGAGCCCCCCTCACTCCACAGACGGCGCAGTTACCGCGAGATGGACAGACGGGTTCAAAGCTGTCAGGGATGAGACTCAGCGACGTAAACGGTCCGTGACACATCAAAGGACCCCCGCTCTTTTATTTATCTTTGGCCCCATGTTATCTTAATTCCACTCTGAAGTAGGACGGCTGCCCCTCCCTTGTTCAGGGACAGGGACAGGGATGGCCCCAGGGCGGCCGGCCTCTCATCTCCAGCGGGAAGGAGGCAAGCCGCAGGCTTTCCGGTTGACAGCACAGATCATGGATCCTTCAGATGTCCCGTGTCCCTGCGCGGGTGCTGCCCGACAAATCACTGGTATTTCCCTTGCTGATGTCGATATAGTGTATAAGGATCCCCGGGCTCTCCGGCTCTCCAGCGAAGAGAGGCCGGGTGGTGTGTGGATAAAGGGGCTCGGTGTGCGTTTCCTTGCTCTGAATTTATGGAGTCCAAGCAGTAGGACACCATCATTTACAGCTCAGCCGACGATGTGTGCTATTGCTCATCTTCTCCACGGTGTTAAATCACCTACTGGAGACCACTGCTAACACTAGCGAAGCCGCGCTGTCAGATGCGTTCATTATACAGTACAGGTTTCATGAAGACAGAGGGTTTTTGAAAATTTCTGATATCCTTACATATTTTTTAAGGTGTTTGTAAGCTTTCACTGAAGGGCAAGTGTGCTGTGTCGTTGAGTGACGGACAGACTACCTCCGTTTAGGCTCACAGGGTGTAAAGATGAGATTGTCATCCGCTTATTAACTGAGTCCTCAAACAATGGGAGAGGTGGGGGAGGAAATTTTCAGGATGATTTTGAGACATGAAATAGACCCATAGCGTTATGGTAGTTAATTTTGCAGTCAACTTGGCTAGTCGGAGGGATTCCCGGACTCCTGACGAGGCATGATTTGCCTGCAATGTGGAGGTGGGGCCCGTACACACCGGGGTCTCCGCACGCCGGAGGAAGAGCTGTTAGTTATCAGCCCAAGAGGGCACGAAGCATTTCACTACTTTTGTTGGAGTTGGATTATTACCTGCGGAAGCTGTCATCAACATGCCAGGCTCCCAGGCTTGTCTTCTGTTAAGTTCTAGATTGACATGGTCAGATGGATTTGTAGTATGTCCAGAATATGCTTTTTTTTTTTTTTTTAAATGAAGCATTGCTTCAGTCAGATAAATAAAGAAAAGAAATGTATCATCTGTGATTTATCTCATTCCTTACATTTATTTAAGTTAATACCCCCGGAGAATAATTCAGGCTTCCTGGGTAAAGCAATTTATTATAAGTATATTTTTGGAGTCCCTTATTAAACTTTCTGCACAATGACAGTCTAAAATAAAGTGCTGGAGCACGTGATTCTGAACGCTGCGAGCTCCTGGGCCCTGGCTGCGGGAGGAGCTGGCCTGAGGGCTCTGCGGGGGGCGGTGATGTGGTAGAACTCGCACACACGGCCCTGCCCCGGGATTGTTAAGGAGGCGTCGATGGAGAACGGTCCTGCTATGCCCAGGAAATGGGCACCTGCTCCAGACCTGAGAGTCCTGTCTGCTGGTGTATCGAAGTCGCCCTCTGGAAATGCTCCTCTCTCTGAAATGATGTGTAAAATAACTCAGTCTTCACTCTCAGCACGTTCAAAGGTGAAGGCAAAAATCAGACTCCCTTAAAAACCTACTGTTATTATAAAGGTGACGTACAGAGGGGTTGCGGATTCGTATGTCAGATAAAGCGTGCGTTTCTTAGACGGTGCCATGCCTTTCCTCGCTCTCTCCGTTTTCTCCTCCTGTCCCCACCCACAGTTGTAGAGTTTGTTTTCAACAGTGTCCAGTGAGTCCACAGATGATTTGTTCTCCCTCCATCCCTCCATTCCTGTCCGCCCTGACCCTCCCCATTCAGATAAACCACCAGCCAAGACAAAAGGAAGAAAATAAACCCCTCGTTTCCATTTCCTGGAGTTCATTTGGATGCACACTATTTTTCTTTAGTATTCTGTGTCTTTCTCAACTTTGTGTTTCATCCTATCAAAACAGAGTTAATAATAGTTTTTAAAATTCTGTTATTTAGTTCCCATCATAAAAACTTTATTTTTTTGTATTGGGTCTACCGTGTCAAGCGCAGAGGTGCTTTCCCTTGGCACGTAGTAGGTTCCCTGCAATTTTGTGTCTTTAAAGGAGACTAAGAACACTTTTTACTTTTTTCTGGTTTTATCTTTGAATAGTTGTACAGATGAGCTGGCGTTCAGGGAAGCCCTGCCAGCCCTGGTCATGTCCTCCCTCAACACACTCACCCACCTCCCCTCAGCCCTCTGCATCTGTGCGACGCACAAGAGCTTCCTGACGGCATTCCCACCCCCCTGCCCTCCCCCCTCCCTCCCTCCCCCCTCCACAGACCCCACCCCACCCTCCCCCCTCCACAGACCCCACCCCACCCTCCCCCCTCCACAGACCCCACCCCCCTCCCCCCTCCACAGACCCCACCCCACCCTCCTGCCCTCCCCCCTCCCTCCCCCTCCACAGACCCCACCCCACCCCCCTGCCCTCCCCCCTACACAGACCCCACCCCACCCCCCTGCCCTCCCCCCTCCCTCCCCCTCCACAGACCCCACCCCACCCCCCTGCCCTCCCCCCTCCCTCCCCCCTACACAGTCCCCACCCCACCCCCCTGCCCTCCCCCCTCCCTCCCCCTCCACAGACCCCACCCCACCCTCCTGCCCTCCCCCCTCCCTCCCCCCTCCACAGACCCCACCCCACCCTCCTGCCCTCCCCCCTCCCTCCCCCCTCCACAGACCCCACCCCACCCTCCTGCCCTCCCCCCTCCCTCCCCCTCCACAGACCCCACCCCAACCCCTGCCTTCCCCCCTCCCTCCCCACTCCACAGACCCCACCCCACCCTCCACAGACCCCACCCCACCCTCCCCCCTCCACAGACCCCACCCCACCCTCCACAGACCCCACCCCACCCTCCCCCTACAGAGACCCCACCCCACCCCCTACCCTCCCCCCTCCCTCCCCCTCCACAGACCCCACCCCACCCCCCTACCCTCCCCCCTCCCTCCCCCCTACACAGACCCCACCCCACCCTCCCCCCTCCACAGACCCCACCCCACCCTCCCCCCTCCACAGACCCCACCCCACCCCCCTACCCTCCCCCCTCCACAGACCCCACCCCACCCCCCTACCCTCCCCCCTCCACAGACCCCACCCCACCCTCCTACCCTCCACCCACCGTCCTCCACAGACCCCACCCCACCCTCCTGCCTTCCACCCTCCCTCCCCCCTCCACAGACCCCACCCCACCCTCCTACCCTCCACCCTCCCTCCACAGACCCCACCCCACCCTCCTACCCTCCACCCACCCTCCACAGACCCCACCCCACCCTCCTACCCTCCACCCTCCTCCACAGACCCCACCCCACCCTCCTGCCCTCCACCCTCCTCCACAGACCCCACCCCACCCTCCTGCCCTCCACTCACCCTCCTCCACAGACCCCACCCCACCCTCCTGCCCTCCCTCCCCCCTCCACAGACCCCACCCCACCCTCCTACCCTCCACCCACCCTCCACAGACCCCACCCCACCCTCCTGCCCTCCACCCACCCTCCTCCACAGACCCCACCCCACCCTCCTACCCTCCACCCACCCTCCTCCTCCTACAACTCTCCCCCACCTCTTCAATGACCTCTTTCCTGGTGCTTCTTTTGTTTGGCTTTGCCTTTCTAAGGAATTATTTGGTTTGAGTTCTCTCTAGAGTCTACCATCTTTCAGTTAATCCATTTGTAGCTCCTTGCTTACCACCCAGTGTGTTTATGTCACATCCTCGCTATCACAAATGAGGGAAACCATGCAACCTTACTTTCTCTGAGTCTGTGTATAAATGCTACATTTTCTTGGTCCGCTGGTCCACTAAGGGGCATCTGGGCTGATTCCATCACTTGGCTATGGTGAACAGTGCTGCAATGAACGTGACTGTGCTGGTGGCTTTACTGTAACCTGTTCGTGTTCCATTGCATAATGCCCAGGAGTGGGATTGCTGCACTATAAGGTAGCTCTGGGTTTAGTTTTTTGAGGCGTCTCCATACTGTTTTCCAGAGTAGTCGAACAAGTTTACACTCCCACCGACCATGCAGTAGTGTTCCCTTTGGGCTGCATCCTCACCAGCATCTGTTACTGTTCCTTTTCTTGGTGATGGCCATTCTAACTGAGGTGAGGGGAATCTCAGTGTTGTTCTGGTTTGCATTTCTTTAATGGCCAGAGATGTTGAACATTTCGTCTTATGTCTACTGGTCATTCTTACTTCTTCTGAGATATCTCTCTAAGTTATTAGCTCATTTATTAATTGGATTGTTGATTCTTTGGTTCTTGTAGATGACATGATTCTATACTTAAAGGACCCTATAGACTCCTTCCTCAACTAGTAGAGCTGACCCAAAATGTTGGTAAAGCAGCAAGGTATAAAACCAACTCACAAAATTCAAATGTGGGGTTATCACAAATCTTCACAAATACGTGAACTCTATTAGGTCAACATGTTGATGTTGGATAAGTTGATTCATTGTTTGGAATTGATTTGTGATTATCTCTATGTCAAATATATACCAATATATATAAAGGAATTCTTTAAAGAATTTGGAAATAATAATCGAATCACTTTTAATGTGCTGTACGCTTTAGGTTTTCATATACCCAATTAAGTAGGAAAAATAAAGAGATTGATGTGGATTTATGAGATGACTGTCTACATAATTTTATGAAAGCTTATCAAAACAAACACATAAAATCTAAATGTAAGAATATGTCTGCAAGGAAGTGAGTAAAATTATACATTATATTGTTTAATGGACACAAATCTCCCTCACTCCACATAGTAATGTCTCTATTTAATATTTATTTTATTTATTCTTTTTTGCTGATCATGGGGCCTGAATTCTGGGCCTGGGCACTGTCCCTCAGTTCTTCAGCTCAAAGCTAGCGCTCTACCACTTGAGCCACAGCACCACTTCCAGCTTTTTTCTGTTTATGTGGTGCTGAGGAATTGAACCCAGGGCCTCATGCATGCAAGGCAAGCACTCTACCACTGAGCCACCTTCCCAGCCCTCTATTTAACATTTTTAAAAGCCAAATAGTTGATTTTATATTCTTAATGTTTGAATATTAAATAAATAAAAAATATTTGACAAAACACTATTTGAACTCACCAAACTAAGATTAATCTAGAACAATCATGAAATCTTTCTCTTTCCATCTTCCTTTTCCCTCCTTCTTTCTTTCTTTCCTTCCTTCCTTCCTTCTTTCCTTCCTTCCTTCCTTTTTTTGCTGTAGGACATGTACAGAGTATGTTTAGAGACCGATTCGTATATGTGTCTGAAGAAAACTATAAATATTTGTATATAAAATATTTTACCTAGTTTATTTAGATTATATCTGAGTAGATATTACTAGCCCAGCATGGATGAGTGTTTTAGTCTTAGCCCAACTATTTTTATCCTTAAAGGAAATCATGTGGTATAAGATGTTGCTAAGAAAAATTAAATTAAAATGTTTCTAATGTACACCTACATTAAGAGATTGAATGAAGAGTAAGATTCATAGTTATAATTTATTGTATAAGCCTATAAATTATATTAGGAAAATCCTGCTACTTATAAAATTATTTCTTCATATTAGCTGCTGTTATATTTATATTTTGAATGATATAGCTAAGAGGTTGTGAGAAATATTTATAATAGCCATTCACGATGGTAAAATAGGGACAATATGGTATAATAACTTTATTTATTTTTTTGAAATGTGCGTAATGGGAAGGATGACTCATTGCCTTGCTTTAAGATTAAATTCTATTGCCTTGGATGTGAGAGTTGAGTATTAGCATAACATTCTATTTGTGTGAGTTATGCTATAGTTGTGGCTTTTTTTTACATCACAGAGCGAGGAATGGTACTGATTTATTGTTGCATTTTTAAAGGGCAAAGCAAGACTGAAACCAGAAACCAAAAGAAGTGAAAACTCATATTTGTCAAAATCACAGTCTTGACATAGTTTATGGTCACTGACTATTTGCTCTATTTATAGGGCTGTATTTAAAAGTAAGCTAATCTAAGAAGATCAAAGTGATTGATGTTTTCCTATTTATTATTTTCCAGTGTTCCATTTTTTGGTTTTAAGATGGTTGTAAGATAAAAGACATGTGTAGTTATGGGGAAGTTGAAGAATGAATAGAGCTTTCCATTGTCATTATACTCTGAAAGGAATTATTTTCTGAATATTCAGCTTTTGCATATCAGCCTCCACTGTAATTGGAGTAGTTTTAAAAATATCAGATGAATTATGAATTACCCTCTTCAGCTATGTGGGGGAGTTAGATGGATGGGTGAAGATCTGAATTCTGCCATCTTGCATAGAAGGTAATTATCACCAAACTGGAAAGCATTCCCACTTATAAATTATTAGGGCTTAAGGATTTAAAACTTTTACAAATAAGATTGTCAAGTTGAACTATAGGAATAAGGCCTAATGACGATATAGCCAAATATCTGGAACCATGGTGAGTGCAGTTTTATGCTGTTAGTCAAAAGTTTAAGATCGTGAGAATATTTGAAGAATATCTGGATGGATACCAATTCTTTCGTCCTGTCACTCAGTGCCTGCTGTGGTTTGGGTGTAGAATGCCCCAGAGGCTCGTGTGGTTTGGGTGTAGAATGCCCCCAGAAGTTCGGTGTGGTTTGGGTGAAGAATGCCACAGAGGTTTGGTGTGGTTTGGGTGTAGAATGCCCCAGAGGCTCGTGTGGTTTGGGTGTAGAATGCCCCAGAGGTTCAGTGTGGTTTGGGTGTAGAATGCTCCAGAGGCTCGTGTGGTTTGGGTGTAGAATGCCCCAGAGGTTCGGTGTGGTTTGGGTGTAGAATGCCCCAGAGGCTCGTGTGGTTTGGGTGTAGAATGCCCCCAGAGGTTCGGTGTGGAAGGTTAGGTCCTCAGCCGTGATGTTAGCAGATGTGTGGAACTGAAATGAGAATCTTGCTGGTAGGTCACATGAGACCCCGTGGTCAGGACACAAATTAACCTGGATTTGAAGGTCTGATTCTCCACAGCTGGTGGGGCTGAATTTGCCGTTGGAATTTGTAAACTGAGAGCTGTCATTCCATGGAAGTCTTATGCCATCCTTGGGAACCCATGGTGAGACTAATCTAAGGTATAATTTCTAGTTTGGTAGGCATTCTTGAAGCTTGAGGACCCCAGAAACAAATGATTTTATGTTTACTGTGTGAAAATTCAAGAGGCTGTGGTTCCGGACTTCCAAAGACAACAGGGATAGGAATGAAGAGCACAGATTAGTAAAGCTCAATCTATAATTACTACTCACATCAGGCAAGGACCACATTTTATTGTAACTGACCTGAATAATGGAGCATGCTGGTTTATCTGAGGCAGCGCGTGAAGCGACGTCGCCCAGAAGGGGGACAGGCAGCTTCACCGAGGATAAAATATTCATGCTGATAACTCGCGTAAGACAGAAGACGGAGTGAGTTCTGCGGGGAAATTGCCTTCTTTGATGAGCTCCACGTATGCACGATGGGGTTTTAAATTTTTGAAAACCCCCTTGGTTATTTTTCTCTCCCTTTTAATTCGGGTGGTTTTAATTTCAGACATAAACAGAGGCAAAGTTTTCATGCGAGAAGCTCCTTACTCCGTTTGGAGTGGGACTGTGGCCCAGCGTTTGCCAGGGGGACCGGCAGGCCCATGGTAAGGACTCCAGCCTCCGGGATTTCACGGGGAGCCACCGCGTCAGTAGGTTTGAACCGGCCTGATGAGAAAACAGACCTTGGTTTATCTGGCTCCCTGTTAACTTTGGACTGAAGCGTGTTCTTGCGGGACATGGGATGTTCCGTCCAGGGACTAGCAGCCTCGAGGTGGGAGGCGATTTCATCTGTGAAATCCACGGGAGCGACTGGCAAGCTGCGTGTTCACTTCTCCAGGATAGAGCGCAGCCGGCTGTGCCCGGAGCCTCACGCGGGAGACATCTCAGCAGCTGCAGGGGCTGCAGGGACTTGGATTTCCTGTCCACGACGTCATCTCAGTAACAGGGAAGGGAAAAGGGACTCTTCATCTCTGGAGGCCTGGGTTCCAAAGGAAGAGAATGAGAGAGCAGCCAGGTGCTGATTTCGGTGTTCGACTCTTCCTGGTTGTGTGGACCACAGAGTTGCTGTGCACCGACCCCGCTCAGACTGCCAGGCTGGTCACCAACCCTGCTCCATAGCCAGGCTGGTCACCAACCCTGCTCCACAGCCAGGCTGGTCACTGACCCCGCTCCACAGCCAGGCTGGTCGCTGACCCCGCTCCACAGCCAGGCTGGTCACTGACCCTGCTCCACAGCCAGGCCGGCCACTGACCCGGCTCCACAGCCAGGCTGGTCACTGACCCGGCTCCACAGCCAGGCTGGTCACTGACCCTGCTCCACAGCCAGGCCGGCCACTGACCCCGCTCCACAGCCAGGCCGGCCACTGACCCTGCTCCACAGCCAGGCTGGTCACTGACCCTGCTCCACCTCTAGGCTGGTCACTGACCCGGCTCCACAGCCAGGCTGGTCACTGACCCTGCTCCACAGCCAGGCTGGTCACCAACCCCACTCAGACCACCAGGCTGGTCACCAACCCTGCTCCACGGCCAGGCTGGTCACTGACCCCGCTCCACCTCCAGGCTGGTCACCAACCCTGCTCCACAGCCAGGCTGGTCACTGACCCCCTCCATGGCCAGGCCGGCCACTGACCCCTCTCCACAGCCAGACCGGCCACCGCGAGGGCTGGGAATGGATGCCCGGAACGATGTTTGCGTGCTGATGCACAGCAGTGAAGTTTTCACCGTGTGTGTGTGCCTGATGTTGTCAGACCCTCTAGCAGTAAAACTGTAGGGAAATGGGTTCAGCAGAATACCCAGTACAAGGCCTGGCTACGGTGGGCTGAGGGCACAGCCCGGGCGGGCCGTGGGCCGGCCCTGAGTCTCAGGGTTTGTCATCCACAGGAGAACATGTGGGGCCGGGCTGGAGCTCCCGCTGGGGGCGCCCGCCCCGCCCAGGCCCTCAGCGCACCTCCGGCACTGAAGGGAGAGGAGTTAGGTCACACACAGTCCTACCCAGCGTCTGCATTCGCGCTCTTGGACTGAGGGTTTAGTGAACAGAGGTCAGCGTCTATTTTCTCCCCTCGAGAAGTAGCAACATCTAGTGATTCTATCGTACGTAGATGGAATCTCAGAAGACTCTGAACAAGCAAATGAATAGAAATGGAAAATGGTGAGCACTGATGTACACGCTGGGTAGAGATGCGCCTTGGTTACTCTAAACTGCACGGACCCCGGGGGAAGGATGTTCACGGGATGAAGCTGCTAGCCTGTCTTCCTCTATACTTAAAATAGTTTTGGCCATGCTGGTGTACACTTAACAGACATTTGCTGGTTCTTTCTCTCTGGAGATCCGGGGGCAATTGCCGGCCATTTGCCAGTCAGAAGCCCACAGTCAGCTGGCAGGGATGGACAGCACTTCCTAACTAGAGGGTTTGCCCAACACAGAGCCCCGCACCCATGGGGTGGGGGTGGGGTGGGGGGCTGTGCCCGCCCCTGATTGGTGAATGGAGCCGGACGACAGGCAGGACTTGGGGGAGAGGAAACGTTCTGAGACAGACTCTCCTTGAAGATGAGAAACACTGTGCGTGTCGATGGCGACCACTGTACAAAGGAAGGAAAAGAAACAGGGCAAATGGCGGCAGAAAGGCATTAAGTATATTCTAGACAGTGATGAATGCTGTTTAATCTGAAAACAATTTACTCTCCCCATCCCCCCCCCCCCCCCCCCCCCCCCCCCCCCCCCCCCCCCCCGCCGAATGTCATATATAAACCCCGGTGATTTTCTGTCTTGATTCCCAAGAAAGAAACTGTGTGGCAGAGAGCTGTTAATCCTGAGCACACAGAAAAAGGGAAAGCTGAGTCCCTTTAGATAAAGACCCTCCCCCAAGGCCTGGAGTTTTATTTTCTGGAAGATTGTGTGACTATGTAAATAAAATATGAAATCTTTCACCTTGGGGATTTGATATCTGGAAACAGCAGAACAACAAAAAAAAAGGAATTATTTTACACCAGCCCGGCTTTTCCCATAAAGACACTTTAAGCTAATTGGAAAATAATTAACTGCACTGATTTCCCCCAGTGGCAGCCGTTCAGTGCTGCAGAAATCTTTCCCGATGAGGAGCCTGACTGCTGGAGTTTTCCCTACCTAACGCGGTGTTCTCATCTTGTGTCGTGGTGGTGGGGAGGCGTTCCATGGCGCGCGGTTCAGACGGTGCAGTCGAGGTCTTCTCTAATTCAGCGAGGGGCCTGCCCGCTCGCCGCCCCTCAACCGGCCCGGGGGGCCTGTGCCCGGGCTTGGTGCTCGTCACCAGCTGTCCAGACTCGCAGACCTGTCTGGGCCTGTGGCGTGTGTGTTCACAGCCGGCCTCGGCCCGGTGGGAGGTGTTCTGGCTGTCTGAGGTGTGAGCCTTCATTTCATCCTGTAGACGCGCCCGCAGGCCACCTTTCCTCTGTTTCCTGCCTGACTTCCCATCAGCTTTGCTGCCCTCAGCATCTCTCCCTGACCCTTGGCCAGGACTCTTCCTGGGACTGCAGGTGTGGCAGCGCCCAGTGGGGCCTGGAGAAGCCTGGGAGGAGGAAGGCAGGGGGTGTCCGGGCTGTGCGGATGTGCTCGCTGCCCGGGGCTCCGGGGCGGGGCAGGCTCTGGGACAGGGCGGGCTCCAGGATGGGCTCCAGGGTAGGCTCCAGGGTGAGCTCCGGGGTGGGCTCCGGGGCGGGCTCCGGGATGGGCTCCAGGGCGGGCTCCAGGACAGGCTCCGGGGCGGGCTCCAGGGCGGGCTCCAGGGTGGCCTCCAGGACAGGCTCCAGGGCGGGCTCCAGGGTGGCCTCCAGGACAGGCTCCGGGGCGGGCTCCGGGGCGGGCTCCAGGGCGGGCTCCAGGACAGGCTCCGGGGCGGGCTCCAGGGCGGGCTCCAGGACAGGCTCCGGGGCGGGCTCCGGGGCGGGCTCCGGGGCGGGCTCCAGGGCAGGCTCCAGGGCGGGCTCCAGGATGGGCTCCAGGACAGGCTCCAGGGCGAGCTCCAGGGCGGGCTCCAGGGCGGGCTCCAGGACAGGCTCCAGGGCGAGCTCCAGGGCGGGCTCCAGGGCGGGCTCCAGGGCAGGCTCCAGGGCGGGCTCCAGGGCGGGCTCCAGGACAGGCTCCAGGGCAGGCGGGGCGGGCTCCGGGGCGGGCTCCAGGACGGGCTCCAGGGCGGGCTCCGGGGCGGGCTCCAGGACAGGCTCCAGGGCAGGCGGGGCGGGCTCCGGGGCGGGCTCCGGGATGGGCTCCAGGGTAGGCTCCAGGACGGGCTCCAGGGCGGGCTCCGGGGCGGGCTCCAGGACGGGCTCCAGGGCGGGCTCCGGGGCGGGCTCCAGGACGGGCTCCAGGACGGGCTCCAGGACAGGCTCCGGGGCGGGCTCCAGGACAGGCTCCAGGGCAGGCGGGGCGGGCTCCGGGGCGGGCTCCAGGACAGGCTCCAGGGCGGGCTCCGGGGCAGGCTCCAGGGCGGGCTCCGGGATGGGCTCCAGGGCGGGCTCCAGGACAGGCTCCAGGGCGGGCTCCAGGACAGGCTCCGGGACAGGGGCTGTGCATCACAGTGAGGGCCCTGGCTCTGTGCTCGCTTTATTTAGCAGGGGGAAGGGAGAGAGAGAGAGAGAGAGGGAAAGGGAGGGGGAGAGGCCGGCCAGAGCGGGGAGTGGTAAGAGCCAGCCTCCGCCTGTGTGAGAAGTTGTGGTACTGGCACCTTCTCGCTGCTCTGGCTCTGTGTCTTCCAGTTTTCTGCTTTGCTCCGTCCTGGTCCAGGGGTGGTCTTGGCTCAGGCTGTGGACTGGGGATTGGTTCCTAGGCCTTAGAAAGCACCTGACCGGGAGGACTGCAGTGTGTCTGGCAGGAAGAGAGAGCAGGAAGGAAAGACAGGTGTTTGGAGAAGGAAGCGGCAGCCGGCGGGAGGGGAGCGCGCTGCTTCTGAAGTCGCTAGAAGATGAGCAAGTTGCCCAAGTGAGGAGCTTAAATTTAGCAGACACCGTGGGAAGTGTGAAGAGCTGCACCACTCAGGAAAGTTCCCCAGGCTTTGAGTAATAATAATAACCCGGACTTCAGTGAACCTGGCACCAGTCACGTGGGTCAGTGCAGAGGGCTGAGTGGGAGGAGGAGAGGCTGGGAGGAGGAGAGACTGGGAGGAGAGGCTGGGGAGGAGGAGAGGCTGGGAGGAGGAGAGGCCGGGGAGGAGGAGAGGCTGGGAGGAGGAGAGGCTGGGAGGAGGAGAGGCTGGGAGGAGGAGAGGCTGGGAGGAGGAGAGGCTGGGAGGGAGGAGAGGCTGGGAGGAGGAGAGGCTGGGGAGGAGGAGAGGCCGGGGAGGAGGAGAGGCCGGGGAGGAGGAGAGGCTGGGAGGAGGAGAGGCTGGGGAGGAGGAGAGGCTGGGGAGGAGGAGAGGCTGGGAGGAGAGGCTGGGAGGAGGAGAGGCTGGGAGGAGGAGAGGCCGGGGAGGAGGAGAGGCTGGGAGGGAGAGGCTGGGGAGGAGGAGAGGCTGGGAGGAGGAGAGGCTGGGAGGAGGAGAGGCTGGGAGGAGGAGAGGCCGGGGAGGAGAGGCTGGGAGGAGGAGAGGCTGGGGAGGAGGAGAGGCTGGGAGGAGGAGAGGCCGGGGAGGAGGAGAGGCTGGGAGGGAGAGGCTGGGAGGAGGAGAGGCTGGGAGGAGGAGAGGCTGGGAGGAGAGGCTGGGAGGGAGAGGCTGGGGAGGAGGAGAGGCTGGGAGGAGGAGAGGCTGGGAGGAGGAGAGGCTGGGAGGGAGAGGCTGGGAGGAGGAGAGGCTGGGAGGAGGAGAGGCTGGGAGGAGGAGAGGCTGGGAGGAGGAGAGGCCGGGAGGAGGAGAGGCCGGGAGGAGGAGAGGCCGGGAGGAGGAGAGGCCGGGGAGGAGGAGAGGCCGGGGAGGAGGAGAGGCCGGGGAGGAGGAGAGGCTGGGAGGAGGAGAGGCCGGGAGGGAGAGGCTGGGAGGAGGAGAGGCTGGGAGGAGGAGAGGCTGGGAGGAGGAGAGGCTGGGAGGAGGAGAGGCTGGGAGGAGGAGAGGGCAGGCGCTGCCTGAATTTCACAGATGAGGAGGGGGTGCTGGTCCTGGGCAGCCAGGAGTCAGCCATCACCGGAGCCTCTGGACCCCAGGACCCAAGCACCGGGCTGAGGTTCCCGGGCGCCCCACGCCCAGGCCTGGCTGGGTTACTGCATCCACTGCCCAGCAAATGAAGCCCAGACGGTGTCTGCAGAGCTGGCGACACCCGCCGTCCATGAAGCTCATTTCCTTTAAACAAACAAACCCAGTGTTCACAGGCTCCCTTAGATTAAATAATGGCACTCGGTGTTTGAGAACAAACTCAGGCTGCGGATGTGAGGTGTGTGGCCTGTCGTTGAAGGTGATGTTTTCATGGTAGAAAAGAGAGCTTACCTTGAGAATAAAAATGTAGATGTGAACAAAAGCTCATTTCCCCAGCTCACTGGGGGAGTAAAAGCCAATCGGGTTTGTATATCTATATAAGGAAGTCAACCAAAATGTGTAAATAGAACTGCATAGAAAGTACTTTTTACTTTTTCAGGAACCCAAATGCAGTAAGCAACTTTGCTCAAACTCACCATTGAATAACAGCTTCTCACATAAAGACAGAAACAGAAGAAAGGCAGGGAACATGATTAGTTTTACTGTAACTTCCAGGAAAATCTAGTCGCTGTGCCCAAAAACCAGGTGGGAAGCTGATGGGTGGTCAGCCCCCATTTCTCAGCCCTGTGCCCGCGTGTAGCGTGCCCACCAGACCTCCTCCTCCTGAGAAACACTGGGCTGCGCCTGAATGCGTGAACGTGACGGCCACCTTTCAAACGGGGAAAAGGCATCTGAAGAAAGCGGCGTGCATGAAGGAGTAATTACGAGGGCTACTTTTTTATTTTTGCAAATTCTCAGTGATCTTTACCTTCCAATGTGTTTGTGAGTCTCCGTTATATGCTGGGCGATATTCATGAAACATTAGCTTGGTGCACAGGTGTTAAAAGAAAAACATTGTTTGAAGAAATGACGGTCCAGGGGAGGGAAGGAGGCCGTGAACGCAGACCCTGGGGTCCAGAGCGTGTTAAATCCTGATGATCACTCATAGTTAGGCATAGACATTTTAGGGGTGGTGATGGAGCTGAGGGGCCTCACAGGTGGAGAAATGAGGTGAGCAGGAAATGGGCCACACCGGCAGCACGGGGTCACGGGGTCGCGGGGTCGCGGATCATTGTTCGTGCCACCCACCTGCCAACAGTCACCACGATGATCTTCTGGGTTCCAAGCTTTCTTTTCTATTACATATTTCATGACTCACGCGCTCGGCTCGGTCACGCGTTTCAAGTCAGCCTGGGTGACGAGCGTCCTTCGTGGACTGTCCGGAGACCGTGGCGGATGGCTGCCTTTGGAGAGACCCGGTCCCTCCTGCCAAGGTCTCCGCAGCGGCTGGGTGGGACAGGCCCTTCTCTTCCAGGAGGCTTCTGTGCAGCCTCCGTGTGGTGCTTTCGTAGGGAGCGCCGGAAGGGCCAGTCTCCTTTGGGAAGGACAGCGTCTCCCCACAGACAGCGGCCTGAGACGCAGGGCCCTGGCCACAGGGTGCTGAGGGCCTGAGAGAAGGCGGCCTTCCTTGGTACAGTGGCACGGGTAACAGCGCGCATCAACAGAGCCAGCCATCGTTGTGGTAGTAGCGGGGGTGAGGGCCCGCGCGGCGGGCCCGGGTGTTACTGCGTGAGATGGGGTCTCATGACTGTGTTTGCCATGCGGTGATGTCCGTGCTTCTCCTGAGCTGCGGGACACCTGCCTTGAGCCTCTACCCCGGGCTCAGGCAAGGTCTGCAAATTAGAAATTCCCGGGCTTTACTTTGTGTTTCAGTTGTAACTGCTTTGGATTGCTAGCCCCTCACGAATATAGATATATATTTGTGCACAGCTTGCATCACAACAGAGATGTGGACAGATGCTGACTTCCCCCCCTCCAGATGAAATGGCCAGTGCTTTTCTAGAGCTGTAGGTGGCCCTTGCGTGGGGGAGGAAGCTGGGAGCCACGGTGAATCATGAACGTGCTGTGTCTGTCTGGTCTCCCGGAAGGCGCCTGTGTGGCTGCTGTTGACTGCGTGTGCGTCCAGTGGAAGCAGCTCCAAGCAGAGCTCAGCCAGGGCCTGGGCAGTGTCATGTCCCTCATTCAGGGCACCAGGCTGTTATTATTATATGCAGAAAAGCGTAGATCGTGTGGTTACGCAGTGTCTTTTAAATCCAGCCGTTTTTCATAAACAGAATATACAGGGGCCGATGAAATTTAGATCCCCTAATTGGACGAATCAATTACTAATCTCAGTCAGCAGAACCCATAAGAATGTGAGGCCCTGGCATCCGTAGAAATCATGAACCTTTTCAAATCGCATGACTGCTGTTACAGACCGGGGAGCAGAGCGTCTGCGGGGGCGTATCACCCAGGGTGTCACGAAAGCCTCAGCTGGAGCTTGAAGCAGCAGCGGTAGTTTTCAATGTTGACAACATTATGGCCATGTAAGGGAGTATTGTTCAGCACCTGGCTAAAAGCTCTCTGGTGCCAATAATGAATGAATGAGGAGGAGGAGGAGGAGGAGGAGGAGGGGGAGGAGGAGGAGGAGGAAGAGCTGTGGTAGCTGTTCCTGCAGAGGCAATCTCAGATCATATTTACGTGCGCTAAAATGGCAGGAAAAGAGTCAAAGTGAGTTTAAAGTTACAACCAGAGAAGAGGCCCCAAGCCACGGGGAGGCAGGAGGCTCGAACGTCACCCTTCCTCTTTCCTACTGTCCTTCCTGTCAGTAGAAAAGGAAATGGAGGAAGGCAAAGCCTGAGACAGTTGGGCCAAGTGGGTGTCTCAGAAACGAGAAGTTCCACCCCTGAGTGGCTGCCGGGGAGTTGGGCCATCCCTGCCGTCCCTGCCCTGCCTCAGTCGGAGCTGGAGGCGGCTCAGGCCCCAGGCAGCGGACCCAGCCGCTTCCACCTCGACTCCTCCCTGCCTACCTCTTCCCTCAGCCGGCCCTCACTCCATGGGTGCTGTCCTCTGTTGAGGACCCGAGTGAGCACAGCGTCCAGCTGTCTCCACACCTGTGCGTTCCTCCCACTCCTGATCGCACCTGCCGTGGGCTGAATAAAACTGAGCCTCAGACCCCGAGGAGATGAGGACCCAGTCAGCATCCCCTGGAACAGCGGATCAGACTGCACAGCCATGTTGCTTGAAAGCAGACTCGGAGCTAAACGTCCAAATGGCTTCTCAGCCGAGCTCTCCAGGAGTTAATTTAATACTGTCTGTGCATTTTAGAAATTAGAAGATAGATATCCAGAAATGTCAGGTTATTTGTTTCAGGTCATTTAGCTACTTATTGACAGCATACAGTGTGGAGCCTGGCTGAATATATAATCGTGACTGGAACCAAACAGACATTGTTCACAGGCAGTAATCTCCGAAATATAAAAATTATATCTGAGTGGAGAAACTTTTCAGTAGACTTCTTTGGAATTTAAGGTAATTTAATAATAAAATAAAATTAATTTACATATACAGTCTGTGTATGAAAAATAATGGAAACTAACTTTGATCTACATGAGTATATGTTAAATGTAATTTGAATCTGATTATTTTACCTACTGCTCTGGTACTGATTTTTTTGTGCATGCGACAATGAAGAAAATATGTTAAGAATTACAAAATACTTAACATCAATTTGCTGGAAAGGATTGGTCCCAAGCTACGCACTAGCCTTGTTCTAAAAATACATTAAAAATTATTTGACACAAAAACTTTTACAATACCTTCACAGAGTAAATATACAAGAAATACTTGCCACTTATTATATACAAGCAATTAAGATGAAGATTGTTTACAGAGTAAGTACCTATGGAGTTCTAAAACTCGATTAATTTTCTTTACTTTTTACCCTTCACAGCCATACTGCATTTACACTATTGTCATACTTTGAATTGTTCCTTATACTCATGGTAAGGGTGGCAATGCTACAAACTGGAAAGTCAGAACACAGAGATGTGGGAAGTGAATGAAGAGGCTGAGGGTGTGCGGATGTGGGTGTGTATGTACCATACACCGGGAAAGGCCTGCAAATTCCTGAGAGACGTAATCGCCCCATTTGGTTCTGGAGATTGAGTAGGAATCTAACGATGTGTGTCCTGTAGATATAGAAAGTGGTGGAAACCCGGCTTTCAGTGCTTGAGCTTCTAAGAACACCTCCTACTCAGTTATCCATCCTCATCTGACGGTGCTGCTTCAAGAGGCTGCGAATGTTTAGAAGGTCGGTCTGTGTGCTCGCTTTACCCGGGGGCACACACACAGACACACACAGACACACAGACACACACACACACGCTCACGTGCACCTGCACACACACACACGTGTGCACGTGCACCCGTACACACATGCGTGTGCACACACAACCATATGTATATCAGAGAGAAAGATATTGAGATAGAGATTAACATTTGTGTGAAATCAAGCTGTATCCTGAAACTCATAACATTCCTACTTCTTACTTAACAGATAAAGACCTTTGTGTTTGAATTTTTTAATGCTACAGAAGTAACTGTTGACACTCAGTCTTATTCCCGTGTAAAATTAGTTCCGGTGGGTCCTAATCTTGAGCTAAAGATAGTCTTTCCTGGGCGCCATAAGTCATTGTAACTTGAGCTCTGATAAAATATTAAATCCATTTTAATTAACCTTCCCTAAGGGTGTAGAAGTGGGATTTTTAGGATATTTATCACGCAGATCTGTATCTATCTGCCTCTGATGGACTCGGGTCTTGCTTCTATTTTGGATTGAGGCCCTGGGCCTCTGGGTGCACAGAATCTCTTGGACTTTTTGCTGAGTTTTCAGTGAGTGTCCAGTGTCCCTAAGCTATTCAAATATATGAGCTTTTAATTTTGAAAACATTCATGGAACCCCAAAGAGTGGGTGATGAAGTTCCACAAGCACCTCGGGAAATGGCCTTGCATCTCTGAGGCCCATCTCCTGACCTTGCAGAGTGGGGCCTGGGCCTGCGGGGTCTGTGGATGGTGTGGGCCGGGGCCTGGGCCTGCGGGGTCTGTGGATGGTGTGGGCCGGGGCCTGGGCCTGCGGGGTCTGTGGATGGTGTGGGCCGGGGCCTGGACCTGCGGGGTCTGTGGATGGTGTGGGCCGGGGCCTGGGCCTGCGGGGTCTGTGGATGGTGTGGGCCGGGGCCGGGGCCTGTGGGGTCTGTGGATGGTGTGGGCCGGGGCCTGGGCCTGCGGGGTCTGTGGATGGTGTGGGCCGGGGCCTGGACCTGCGGGGTCTGTGGATGGTGTGGGCCGGGGCCGGGGCCTGTGGGGTCTGTGGATGATGTGGGCCAGGGCCGGGGCCTGTGGGGTCTGTGGATGATGTGGGCAGGGGCCGGGGCCGGGCCTGTGGGGTCTGTGGACGGTGTGGCCAGGGCCTGGGCCTGTGGGGTCTGTGGATGGTGTGGCCAGGGCCTGGGCCTGTGGGGTCTGTGGACGGTGTGGGCTGAGGCCTGGGCCTGTGGGGTCTAAGGATGGCGTAGGGTGGGAGCTCCCAGGGTCTGTGGACAGTGTGGGCTGGGGCCTGCGTGGTGGGACCCCTGTGGCCTGTGGCCATACTTGGTTTCTGTGACCGGTGGGCTCCAGAGCTTGAGGGTCAGTACCGCAGGCTTTGATATCAACCAGGTCCCTTCAGATGCCAGGTTTGTTACCACCTAGCTCCCAGACAGAGCTCGTGATCACCCACGTGCCCCTCATGAACGCCGTCACAGCGCCCCGTCAGAGCCATGGTGGAAATAGAGTCCTTAGCCTGGAGCCAGTCCTTAATGGGCACATCCGACAGTTAATAAATGACAGCAGTGCAGAGCACCCATGGTGGTGCACATAAACACACACTGCTGTGCAGACACAGGAGATGACTGAGCCCGTATAGGAGATAACTGAGCCTGTGGGAGATGACTGAGCCCGTGGGGGATGATGGAGTGCACTAGAGATGATGGAGCTTACTCTAGATAATTGAGCACATGGGAGATGAATGGGTACATAAGGGATGACTGAGGGCTCAGGAGAGGACTGAGCGTGAGGGAGATGATTGAGCACACGGAGGTGATGATGGAGACGCAGAAGATGACCGAGAGCACTAGAGATGGCTGACGTCAATATTCCAATGAAACAGTTTCCCTGAGCATCACATAGGGCACTGCATAGTTTATGTTCTGAGATAGATGTCTAACTTTATCCACAGTTTACTCCACCCCCGTGGCCTCGGTTCCTTACGGGTGGTGATGATGATGATGATACTGAACAATAACAATCATATCACCCAGAGAATGAATTAGCAAAATACAGCAAGAAATTATTTTGAATGTAAAAGCATAAGAATTCCAAATGTAAGGTTTTAACACATTAAACTGGCTGAACTTTAAGTCGGTGCACCTGTGGTTTTAATTGTGAATCTGTAATGGATTAATGGAGAGTTTCACTGGAAGAGCAGGGTCATTTACTTTTGGATGAGACTTTACTTTTGCAGAGCCTTTCTTCACCTGCATGAAGTCTCTAATTCAACAAAAGGATGTGCGCCCTTACTTGATTTCTTAGGACTCTTTACAAAAGCCCTACTCTCAGGTTGAATTTTATGAGGCTACAGAAAAAAAATTGTAATGGAAAAGAAAAATCTTTATGTCTTGGCCTGAGACCACGTAGCAGTGTTTTGCAGATGGGAAAAGAGGGAGAGCGAAAAATGGGATGAACTCCTAATACCATAAGCTCTCTACTGAGATGTGGTGGTAATTGCTTTTTTTGTAGCATCTCTTGGAAATGGTAATGCTTTCAAGTGAGGATCAAAGAGAATGACCTACATAAGAAATAGATTGCAACATGTAGTTACATTTGTTCATCCTTTGTAATATGCTTTTTGCATCCATACTTCTAATAAGAAACACAGCATAATGCTCATCATCTTTTAAAATGAGCTGTCACTGAGGTCGGAAACTAGGGGAAAAATGATTTGGACCAGGATGTTAAGGCCAATAGATGAGGGAGTCTCCATAATGCCAGCCTCTGCTCCGAAAGGAAGTGAGACCAAAGACTCAGAGAGTCATGTAGGCTGGGAGAGAGATGCATTGGCTCTTCTTGCCCTCCATCTGCTGTCTATCTCTCTGTGTGTCTGCTTCTCTCTCTGTGTGTCTGCGTATATGTCTCAAGGATAGAGCTGGGCACTGGTGGCTCACGCCTGTCTTCCTAGCTATTCAAGAGGCTGAGAACTGAGGATCATGGTTCAATGACAGCCTCCGTAGAAAAGTCCATGTGACTCTTATCTCCAATAAACCACCAGAAAACCAGAAGTGGCGCTGTGGCTCAAGTGGTAGAGCGCTAGCCTTGAGCTGAGGAGCTGAGGGACAGCGCCCAGGCCCAGAGTTCAGGACCCATGACCACCACCAACAGCAACAACAAAACAAAGAAAATCATCTCCATTTTTTCACCCCAATTATTCATGAATAAAACAAATGATTTATATAGGAGAAGTGATAATATCGTACCATTTTAAAGGCTTATTCAACCCTTTTGCTCATATAAAAAAAATTGCTTCCCCCAGCACTATATCGAGAGGTGAGCGTCAACCAATGTCCAGCCCAGACTTTGCTGAGACTGCATCTCGTATAAGCATGTGATAAAACTGGAGAGGATTCTTTGTGTTCTGACCTGTAAGGATGAGCAGTGCATTTATAGGGTTAGCTAACTTCAGTTTTTCAAGCATTCTCAGTGATGGAGACTGCCTGAGGTTGTAAGTTATATAGAAAGTTCCAGTGACTCGGAACTGGCTGAGGAAGAATTCTGTGCCCCCCCCGAAAGCGAGAGCCACTGACCCCCCGATCCACATCCCCTTCTCAGCCTCCTCCCACCGGGGTAACGTAACCTGACAGGATGATGATGCCACTTAATAGATGATCTCTGGGATGCGTTGTGTCATTTGTGAGTTTCCTTAGTAGCAGAAGAGGCAAGGAAGAAAATCTATTTAGAAAGGAGTTGTGTGGGGTGAAGGTGCAAATCGCACACGGGTTTCAGTGGACATTGATTTCTGTGCCATGGAAATATCAGAATGGCCTCAGCCGGTCACTGCTTGGCCTTCTTTCTAAAGGCAAAGTTAATTTCTGCATCCAGTCCGTGGGTAGCCTTCCAAATGGCTGTCAGAGAGACCCACGGGAGCTGATGGCTGCCCCAGAGAAAAGTTAACAATTGGGGCACGTGCACAAGGGCCCTCAGCCAGAGAGACGAGGGAAGAAGCAGGCAGGGCTTATTTGCAATAGACAGAGCACGTCTAAGAGGAGGTAGCTACTGCATTTAACAGAAGATTCTGTGTGTATTATACTTCTTGAGCAGCTTTTCATTCAATTCTATTTTCCTATCATCATAAAATTTAGTATCTATTCTTAGAGAAGCATCCATCCCAAGATAAGAACTTCTGAACGGGACACCACTTAGGCAATGTAATGAAATGCTTAGTTGGTAAGAAAATAAACTTTGAATATAAGGTCATAGGACACAAGGACTTCTCTGTGGAGCTACTCTTAGAGCTTTTGATGATCTTACACAAAGTAGAGCATCCCGAATAAGGACCACCACCGTTGATCAAAACTTCTGCTACTTCGAGGCCAGTTCAGGAGTTAGCTGTAGAAATGAATGGATGAGTCCAGGTTCAGCTCAGGACTTCATAAAAGCACATCGTTTTCCTCAGCTGAAAATGCTCAGACAAAATGGGAAAATGGGTTTCACATTTGCCGCTAGTTTTTCATTAGAGAACCTGGAAATTTTGCATTTAGATAACACAAAGAGCAAAAGTTCTTAGATTCATTTATACAATCCAGAGGTAGAAGAAGAAGAAAAAGATAATGGGGAAACTGAAATTAGCAAAAGTGAAATAAACTGCTGCTCAATAATCATGAATTTACTAAGCTTTTAAGGACTTCCGCACTCATGAATTTTACATCATGAACTCTATCCAGTGTGCCTTCTCTCTTTTTGGATGGTGTGTGTCACACTCACTTTTATTATAACCCGGCGAGAGTGTTTCCCGGACAGAAGCTGTGAAATAGGAATGAAAGGCAGAATTTCCATACTGGACTTTGCCTCTGGGGTGGAGCTTTTATTTAGGAGTTATTTTTCTTTCTTTCCTTAGTACCTAAAGCAAATTAGCACTTTTGGTTTGAAGTGAATGGCCACATTTCCTGTTTGATTTTCTCACACTTCTTGTTTTCATTTATCAGACAGTGAGGACGTTTCCGTTCTTTTTATTTGCATGGACCCTGTGTCTCAGGAAAAGCATAATATTCTTCACATAGATACTAAAATATTGGCCTAGGAGATAGAAATCTGTAGCTTCTGTGAGAAATTATGGAACAAGAAATATCCATCCAGTCAAACAATTCTACTCAGCGTGGAATATAGTGATAAAATTACTTTTGAGAAATAGGTTCAAGGTTTTTGGAAATGTCATATTTCTGGTGAT
Source organism: Dipodomys merriami (assembly GCF_024711535.1). Taxonomy (NCBI): domain Eukaryota; kingdom Metazoa; phylum Chordata; class Mammalia; order Rodentia; family Heteromyidae; genus Dipodomys; species Dipodomys merriami. The sequence goes on from NW_027202826.1 coordinate 1,167,099, forward strand.
TCTATTCTCTCTCATAAGAAGATAGCATGAAATCTTTCTGCCTTTTATCCTTGGAATCACAGGCAATTTTCAACCCTTACATTACTGAAGGTCCTAATTTCTTAGGAGAAGTAGAAAGCCCTTTTGCTCTCTGCCTGGTGTAAGAATCTGCGTTCTGGAAGAGACTGTCAGGGCTGGAGTACAGCTTGCACCTTGTGAAGTCAAGGCCCTCATGTTACAGAGAGAAAGCCAACCCCAGAGAGAGAATCTGCATCCAGGACACACCTGTCATCCGTCCGGGCTACAGCCCACAAGCAAGAGGTTTTGGAGTCAGCCTTACCCAAACGCTGTGGCGGGGGCCGATCCCCGGACCCTCTACAGGTGTCCTACTTACTGAGCACGGGTTTGCTTTGGATTTTCTTCCTTCTCCCCAGTCTGCCCCACTACACAACCGGGACAAGTGTTGGCTGAATTGTAACAACCCGTACTAAAGGATGCGTCTATTATCACAGAAACTGCTAGTAACAGAGTCCTGGCACATAATCTTACAGTCTCACACTTCCAAGTGCCTCTTTGATTATTGGATGGATGAAGAGTTTGAGACTACCGCTATCTGTCCTTTATACACCACGCTGGGTGTCAGGCTGACGCCCGGCCAGAAGAAACACGCAGCCTGCAGCCACCGGCCGTGTGGTCTGCCGGAGGCTGTGACCACACACACTGGCCGTCTCTTCACCCAGCGCTCTGCCTGGGAGAGAATTTCTGAGACACAAATGTGAGCATTTTGTTCTGTGGTCAAACCTGGGATCTGAGTGAAACTTCTTTCTCCAAACCTCTAAACCTTGTAGGTCAAAGGTGATCGTTCGTGAATGGCAAACAAGCTATCAAACATCTGATAAAATGGTTTCTTTGTAAATTGGAATGGTATTTATTCACTTTGCTTAAGAAATCCTTGGGTCTAGACAGGAGCAACCACAATTCTTTTTGTTCAACTCCGTATGTCTGAAATCAGAAAACCTGGATTTGTTCCTGGCTACCTCATGCTTGGGGCCAACGTAGTCCCTCAACCCTGCGGTGAGCAACTAAACACAAAGTCCTGACCTAGACTAAACACAAAGTCCTGACCTAGACTTCCTGGGATGCTCTTCAGCTTCTCAACAGGCAGTGTTTTGTCACTCGGGGCTGACGAGGAACAGCTCAGTAACCACGTTCACTTCCAGAAACGGTGCATAAAACTTGTGCCAGATCCAGAAAACAAGTAGTGGTGTGCTCTGTGAATTCCATTTGCACTTACAATATATGTTTGAGTGTGTGCAATCCTTTTTGTTATTTTGGGGAAAATCACGTTTAAGAGCGGCGTGCCAGAGCTTTTAAAAAGGAAGCATCTAATTTATTCCATTTCACGTTGGCCTTCCCTAACTTGTATGTCACACTATGTACATTACTAGCCACTCAGCATACACAGTTATCTAATGGGATTGGTAAAGTAGTTCATGCTGCCACGCATTTAGCTTTTGTGTCATATGACCAGACAAAAAGTTCTTTGGTTTGTATTAACTTGTTAGGAGGCAAGTCACTAAGAACTGTCATTCTACTCTATCTCCTTACATGGCAGGGGGCCAATTAAAAATATAACAAGCTTTGACTTGACTTTTGCTCCCTCTTTTGATTTCAAATTTGAAGAACTATAATAAAGAATAAAAAAGCACTGTATGCCATATTCACCCATTTTCCTGAGATACTTTGTGCACACACACATACATATATGAATGATACATGTGTGTGTGCATGCATATGGATATGTATGACAATCGTTCATAATCTGCTTCCACTAAGTGACAATGGCATCCAACAGGATATTTTAAGTGTCTCAGCCATTAGCTTTCCATTGCTTAGAAGCGATATCTAAGTAAAACAGCCAGCAAGTTTCCTTTATTTTAGCTTTGGTCAATTTTCCAGACTATCATTTGCACACTCAATCTTAGCGTCACTTGTTATTTAAAAAAAAAAAAAGGTGTGAATGGGAAGGAAATCCAGATGTGCATGTCTTCCAGCCCTGGAATCCCATTCAGAATAAATGAAGCTGGAGTCAGATCTGTTTTATTCTGTAGTAACATGCTCAGACTAGAATGGCCACGAAATGGTTTCAAGTTCATATGTATTTTCCTAAAGAAAGCATTATGAAGCTACTGTAACCATACAATAAAGGGCTTGTAATTAATGTGAGTTTCCTAAAAATAAAAGACAAGAGAAAATACAAATCACAAAAGAAAATAGGTGTGTATGTAGCGCCCGCATTGCTGTTTAACTTTGAGCTGAAATGTCTGTGCAGCTGACAGTGGAGACACGGAGACACGCTGCACAGACCGGGGCCGCTTGCTCCTTCTCACACGATGTCTATACGACAAGGGTGTGTTCAGCCACTCTCCTGTCAAAGTGGAACCCCGCTTCCAAGTGATGCCCCCCAAATCAACCACGAGGTTGAAATGCTCCTCATTGAAAACCCTGTGAGTCCACCTCATCGAGGGAATTGTGCGCGCTTGGCATCCTGCCGGGAGAGGCAGGAAGTGGCCGACGCGGCCCACGTCCCGTGGGACTACTCCGGTACCTTTTTATGGTGGGCGTCCTAAACTAACTGCATTGGGATCTTTTAACAAATACCAAGGGGGCTTCGTCGCAGATGCAGGAGCGTGCAGATTGTGACGAGATGCGTCCGTGTGTCCACCCTCCTGGCTGGGCGGTGCTGGGCAACACCACAGAGCCCCGTCCAGCCGGGAGACGTGACCACAGCTCTGAGGGAGGCCGGGGACCTCGTCTCCAGCCTCCTCCCTCAGATTCTCTTCTGTGGAGCCACTAGGCAGGTGGTTGGGCGACAGAATGTCCAGGCTCTGGCAGGCGTCGACGGGCATTTCACTGAATGCCGAATGGACTCTGCTTCTTGAGTCTAACTTCTGAACTGTATCTCGGCAGTCTAGAAGCCGTTGTGATTGGGATGAACAAATGATGTACAAGAGAGGTTTGAAGTGGGCTGAATGAACTCAGGATTGACATCGTGAGAAGGTGGAGGAGTGAGGAGCTGGGAGGCACGTTCCCTATCCCAAGGGTCCCGCACGGGGAGGAACCGCTTCCAAACTGGAAGTGGGAGAGTTACAGAGGCCCGATTTATCTGCCAGCCTGGAAAATACTGGCCTGGTCCCTTCCAGGGTAGAAGGGTTTTTAATGAACAGCGCTGGCATACCTTAGGACTTCAAACTATCAGAGTATGTGGACACATATTCTTGGAGAAAATTGTGAGATGTTTGACAATTAAAATGTGGCAATGTCTCTTAGCTTATTACAAAATAACAATACATGTACATGCATTTCAGGGTACGGAAAAACAAAGATATCAGAGTATTTTATAATAATTGGTACTATGTTGGGATACAGGTGATTTGGGTATGCATATTACATTTAATGTGCATTAAATGTAACACCTTTAACAAGTTTTTCACATAAATCTCTTAACCCAAAGCTTGTAAGGACACATCTATCCTGGGATAGAAAGAAAAAATATAGAAAGAAATGTAATATCTAACAAATTAGATGGGTAAGTTGGGACTCTGTGTTTAAAATCCAGTAGGAAGCCATAAAACCTTAATTTTGGATTAGGAGACAATACTCATTTAAAATAGCCATACCATTACTCTCTAACAGTGTATTCTTGCCTAATTTATTTAAAACAGCCTCTCTTCCCATATCTGTAAAATAGAGTTTGTCATTATTCCTTGTGGATGTGTTGGGAAATCAAATCAAATCATGTAAATTTATACTGGAGAATCATTGAAAATGAAATACAAGTGAACAATGCGGCTACAATGCAGTGTAGAGACAGAGTGCTTGTCAGGTTTTTAAAACCCGCTGGGCCTTACCACTCCAAATACATAAAACTACACAGTCCACTCCAAAACATCTGTAAAAATTTCCGTGGATATGGTTATGGATAAAATTTCATGAGAAATAACAAATTCATTCTAAGATAAGTCTACTTTTCTTGAGGTTAGATATCTTCTAAGTAGAATATACATAAGGCACATTGAAGCTGCTTTTATTGGGCTTAAAAGACAATGCCTGATTGATGACAGTTTCACTTGTTGAAAGAAAGCTACTTCTGTAAATAGCGATTTTTTTCTTAATAGCCAATGGCAATGACCAGCTACTCAGGAGGCTGAGATCAGAGGATCGTGGTTGGAGTCCAGACCAGGTGGGAAAGTCTGCAAGGCTCCGTCTCTAGCTACCCAGACCCTCAAGAGAATAATATTCCCCGAATCCATACGAAGCCGGGAATGCTGCTGAGACAAAATGCGTTTATGAAATAGTGGCCATGCAAATGATCGATTGCTGAGACTACACGACCTGGAATCTAAAAATGTACAAACCTAGCTTTTACTCTTAAAAAATCAAACTAAGTGCATAAAATAGCCAATATTAGGCCCAGATGCCTCAAGCAACCTTACTGTTAAAAGTATAGTTTTAGAATAAAAGCATTGGAATTTGCTTTTCTACACCTCCCAAAATAATCTGGGGGATACACAAAATTTCAGTTATTGGAAATCAGAGGTGGAGTGGTAGCCAATGCAGCTCAGAGCAAGCGTGCTAGTCTCACGGACGCAGGGCGGATGAGGCCTGTGTCTGAGGTGTCCAGGATCCCCAGGGGGCTGGCGGTCCCCGCCGGAGGCCCAGGGGCGTCCACTGTGTCCAGAGGGTGGACAGAGAGTGGGTCTCTTCTGGGAAGCTTTGTCTGTAATATGATGGCTAGGGGACCTTACCTCTCCTCATTGTTCTGGAGTCCCAGATACCGCCCATACCCAAATTTCTACCTCTCCTCAAGGTTTAGGACTTCTATTATCTTATCGAAAGGTTTCCATGGCTTTAGCTTGCACCTCCTCTTCTACACATACCCGTCAGACATTTGGTCTTTTAATGGTAGCTCAGATTTTTGTGAGTTTCGATTGATATTGTTTTGTCTTTGTAGATATCTGAATGCATGTTCCTTTCAGGTCCTAATAGTCTGCATTGAATTTGGGCCCATCTACTGAACAGCCTTTCAGCTACCTTTTTAAATTCACTTACTTTGAACTTTTAATTGAGCTTGATCTTTTTATTACTGTATGATGGTTATATGTCTTTTTCAGGTCCTGCAGTGCTTATTTTATTCAGTTCCTTGAGTTTCCTTGGAATTCACCCATGCATTTGTTTCCTCATTAATTTTATTGTTTTTAATTTTGTTTTTTGTTGATTATTCTTAAAATTCTCTGAGGTTTCATCCACTTTCTGTCATAGGAGGTTTTGTGGGTCTGTGTGTGTGCGTGTACATAAGAAAAGCTTTTTTAAAAAAAGTAAAACTGGTACAAATAGGAAGTCAGCTTATTCCTGTTTGCAAATGATGTAATATTCTTAAAAGGCCCTAAATACTCCCCCCCGTCTTAGATTTGATGAAGACTTCAAGTAGAAGAACACAAAATCAATCTACATTAGTAATTTTTCTCTATACCCCCCCCCCCAAAATAAGGGAAAGGAAAAAACCAGGAAAATTGTCTGATTCACAGCACTGATTCAAATACCACTTAGGAGTATGCTTAACTGTCGGTGTGAAAATTCCCTACAGTGAAAGCTGTAAAATACTGATGCAGAGAGTTAATGAAGATCGCACATGGAAAGACCTCTCATGTTCACGGTGTCAATCACTATGAAAACTGCTCAGCTGCTCCATGCAATGGACAGACTTCAATGCCACGCCCATGGAAATCCTCATACTGTGATTCACAGAGGTGGGAAAACAATGGCAGAGTTCACATGGAGAAGTGAGAGTCCCCACCAGCAAACGCAGTCCTGACTGAGAGTCTCCTAACACCTGATTTCCAGTGTGCCAGGACCTGTGCTGTCACAGACATACGGACCAGTGGCGTCACATCAGAACCAAACCCACACAGCGACAGCCATGGAAGTTTGACCAAGAAAGCACAGTTCCTCCCGGGTTGTGTTGGGAACACTGAATGTCCACGTGTAAAAGATCGACGTGAGATCTCACCCTCAGCAAAAGTCCATTCGACGTGAATCAAAGATCTAAGGGTAAGCCCTGCGCTTTGAACCACCACAGAAGTGGGCAGTTCCTCTCCCAGTGGACTCCATTGGCGCAGCACCTGACAGCAAGACGCTTCCTAATTGGATGACCCTGAATTCACAAGCTTTTCCACCTCAGATGCAGTGCTGTCCAGAACCAAGACGTGAGCCACAGAGTGGAGGGCAGGGGTGTTTCAGGCTGGCCATTGCAGCGATCGTATTCTGAGCATGCCAGGCTCTCAAAAGCACCTCTCTGGGTCGGCTCTAGGGGCTTTGCTCACACCCCTCTGGTCTCCATTCTTGTGACCTCGTAACCTGCGTAAGTCCACACCTCCGATTTCAGGGCCGTGGTTAGGCGTGCGGCGTGACTGTGTGTGACTCACAGTATCCAGCCTGTGGTCCTGTGCCTCTGTCACGCGTGCCCTGAAGGCTCTCAAATTAGACTGACGCTGGTCTTAAAAACATTCCTCCTTTTCATGGTGGATTTCTAGGGTTTTTTAAAAACTATTTTGATCTGTGAAGGATATGCTTTGATATTTATGAAACACAATTATACACAGACCAGCAACCCACCAAGATGCCGGAAAGATTACTTGAAGCAAAAGCCTTTCAATCGCCACAGAGGCAGGAGGAAATCTACCTGAGCATCCTTATCTGAGAAGAGCAGAGTCTCGGAAACTTCACTGCAGGGAGCCTCCCGTGGAGCCTGCTCCGGCCTGGGCCCACTCGAGCGGCCGGGGCAGCTCCCTGCCAGCCCTGCTCTCTCTGGACGCCCGGCTGCCCACAGCCTGCCACAGCTGGAAATGGAAACTTTTCCGGTGAGCCGCGGCCAGCGACGTGCCCCGTCTGTGTCTGACGGGGTGGGCATCACCGTGGCCAGCGACGTGCCCGTCTGTGTCTGATGGGGCTGGCATCACCATCTGTGTCTGTCGGGGCTGGCATCACCGTCTGTGTCTGACAGGGCCGGCATCACCGCAGCCAGTGACTTGCCCCGTCTGTGTCTGATGGGGCCGGCATCGTGCGCTCTCCTGGCGGCAGGTTTTGAATATCATGTGCTTGGCGATGTGCTTCTCTTCAGTTTGATTACTCCTCAGACTCCCTGTGTGACACCTCGTCATAGTTACAAACGTGACTGCAATCTCCTTGACTTTAACTTGGATTTTAATGGCTGCTGCTTTTTTATTTGCCTTATCTTATTTCTGTCACATCGACTTGTAGAAGGCACAACACCCTTCTCGTCGCTTACTGAAAGGTGTGTTAAAAGGAGTCCACCTGCCTGGCTATGGTCTCCGGCCGTGCTGCGGCCGCCCCTCCCCCACGGCCCCGAGACGCCAGCTGCCATCATCTACCTTCTACTCATTTTCTCACACGTCCCTGGAGACCATCTCTTAGGACTCCCAGAGCACTGATATTAGCAAATTCTTAACCGCATCCATCGGCATGAGTAGCAGACAGGATTAACCACGGTGAAAGAGAGCAAGATAGTAGAAAATAATCACGAGATTTTGAATGTATATATAAAACAAACCTATATCAATTGCACAAATAAAAACGCCATTTCCTTCAGTGACCCCAGATATTTGAAAAGCACCATCAACTACTCATCAATAGTGTGGATCGTCTACTGGATTCTTTAAAATCTGAGCAAAGAATGGCAGCAGAATAAGAAATTGGAGTCGGTCCCTTAAAACCTGGCCTGTGGCCTGCGCTTCTTCCAGGGGGGAGGGGAGAGTGGTGTTTCACGCCTGCGTGAAGGGGGCGTGGCGCCACGGGGCTCCACTCGCTTCTCCTCTCCCTGCCGTCTCCACGCTCCGCCCTGCAGGGAGGCCGGCAGCCTCTCCCAGTCTGCCTCAGCCTCCAGGACGGCCGCCTCCCACTGCCCGGATGCCCGTGGCTCCCAGCCACCTGACCCCTCCTCACCCTGGGGATCGTGAAAGGCCCGAGAGCGTTTACAAAGCCACTGAAGAGACAAAGCGCGGTCCATGACTGTGCACGTGTGTGCTGGTCCCAGGACTGTGCTCGTGTGTGCTGCCCCGTGCAGGCGCCCTTCCCCGAGCCTGGCGACCGCTTTCATCATCAGTTGTAAAGGTTCTGACCTCTGAACGCTCAGCTTGACAGCTACACAATGTCTTGGATTATTCATTTGTATGTTCACAGCGTCATGCCCTAAAAATTAGTCTCATGAATACGACTACTTAGAACAGACACAAACAATAAACAATCAAAAGGCCCCTGTTCCCGGTGAGGCCTTTGCAGGGGACAGTGGCAAAGGTCAGGAAGGAAACAGCGGGGTGATCAGTGCTCTGGGTGAGGGAGCTGCAGGAACGCTCGCCCAAAGACCCCAGACAACGTGCTCGTTTGTAGTGCTTTAATTTAAGTCCTTGTGCAAAGGAGGTGGCGTTTCACAAAGCAGTGTCTGGAGACAGGGCAGCTTTGCAGCGCGGCCACAGCAGCCTCCCCCGGCCCTCTCCCCACTGCTGCCCTGCTTCTCCCGTGAGGTGCAGGCCCACTGCAGCCTCCCCCCGGCCCTCTCCCGACTGCTGCCCTGCTTCTCCTGTGAGGTGCAGGCCCGCTGCAGCCTCCCCCGGCCCTCTCCCCACTGCTGCCCTGCTTCTCCTGTGAGGTGCAGGCCCACTGCAGCCTCCCCCCGGCCCTCTCCCGACTGCTGCCCTGCTTCTCCTGTGAGGTGCACGCAACAGACTCTCCGCTGCATTCTTCTCCTGCCACCCTCTTCTGCAGTGACTCACAACCACGTGCACGGTAACCCAGTCCAACCCTAGGTTTTAAAACCAAGGAAACCTGCAAAGCAAAGGCAAGGAAGCCAAGAGGCCCTGGGGTGGAGGCAGGGAGGCCGGGGGCTGGGAGGTGGAGGCAGGGAGGCCGGGGGCCGTGAGGTGGAGGCAGGGAGGCTGGGGACCCTGAGGTGGAGGCAGGAAGGCCAGTCCTTTGTCCTCCTGTGGTTCCCGCTGGGGAGAGGAGCCGGGGCCTCAGTGCAGAGCCGGCCCCATGGCCCTGGAGTTGATTGAACAGGTTGAAGCCCGTGAGCTGGCCACTGGCCAATCCTGGCCTCACTCTTTATCAGAGAGCCCCGTGGACCCCCGAGTGGGCTTTGCTCACAGGTAGCTCCGTGCTGACCCTCAGCACCCTGTGCTTTTAGAACTTAGGGTAGAGGTTTTAGGCCCCAGAGTGTGAGGTGCCCAGCTACCACCTTTGACATTCCAGAACTGTGTTCTATATTTGAGTCCTGCAAACACAAGCTAGACAGCAGCTTTCTCACAATAAAAACAGATTGTTTGACATTTGGGTTTTCTGCATTTCAATAAAAGTGGTACATATAAAGAAAGTTTTTGCTTTTGGGAAAAAAAAAAACTTGGCAAATGACGCTAGCACAAAAGTTTATTTTTGTTCGGCACGTTGGCTAAGTTCATGTAATGAGACAAAAAGCAGGAGTTCATCATAGAAATGGCAAGAGGTTACTTTTTTCATTTCACCAGTGATGGCAAAAGATCAGCTTTCACACCAGTCCTTGCTAGGCAAGAATGAATAGTTTCACACACTCTGATTACCATAGGCAGGAACCACAGGGGTGCAGTTTCTCAAAGCAGGCTTCTAACAGCTCTGTGATAGTTAATAATAAGATAGCAAATAGATTTTGGTGCAGGTTCAACTTTTGGGCATGCCAAAGACACTAGAGTTAAGAACTAAATAAATAAATCATGTTCAATACCTTGGGTAAGCGTAACAAAATTTATTCAGCTGGTGGAGAAGATTGCCGGGAATGTTGTAACTAAGGTTTCCAAAATGTAATTGCAAATGTCAAAACGAATCATAACAAAATGTACAACTGTGCAGATTTATGCTTCGCACCAGACGGTCCTAATGCATGGGAGAGCTGTATGGAAAAAGAGCTGAGAATTGGTTGTGAAACCGTACTACAGAAGAAAACCCTTTTGGCTCAGGCAATGGGAGAACCTGTTTAATACACCACCACCTGCGAGGTCCATGCAACACTCAAACCTGGACAGGGAGAAGATTAAACCTGGCGGCCAAATGCCACCTCCCCGAATGGTTTATGAGGAAGAAGGACTGATCACGCACATTGATGATCAGTAATAGTTGGTTTGCTAAAAGCAAACAAGCAAATGAGCATAGACAAAAACCTGCCAGCTGAGTCATCAGCTTGCTGGAATAGGCCTCCCAAGCCCATTTTTCCAGAAAGTTCATTTGATTCATAAGCAGGGATTAGATATTAACATCTTTAAGACCACGGCAAGCCCGCGGTCTGTTCCCCTCAGCCTGCTCATCTTGTCCAGTGCGGCAGCTGAGCGACCCTCAGCCACTTTGTGGGGATGACAAGTTTCTAGTATCTGAGTAATGAGCCTTAACTATTTGCAAACGTAATCATTCTGTTGCCTTCAGGTTTACAAAGCGCACATACTTCAGTTAAAGCTGCAGTGCACGGGTCAAGAATTCATGACCTCGTTTTGAAAGCGATAATTATTCTTCTCTGTTATCTGTTGCCAAAGCAGAGGGGAATGAAAGTTTGCTGCAGTCCTTAGAAAATAGGTCTGATGAGCTGGAACACATAATGGTATGCGAAGTCAGAAGGAGACACGGCTCACGACATTAAAATGTGCACGGAGCAGATGTACATGCATTCACTAGCACTCGTGAAATTAAAATATAAAATGTGAATTGAAGATCATTTTTAGAAGCAACACTATGTATTTGTCCCACAAATTTCATAGCCTCTTATTAACAAATGCCCTACTGTGTAACTGGTGTAGAAAAGGATTCAATTGTTGGTTCTCACCAGGGCGTTCCTGGAGTGTACAACCGCAGAATGCAGACAGATGTATCCATCTCAAAATCAACACTTCCTGTTTAGCTTCTGGGTCTTTGGGAGGGGGTGGCAGTTGTGGTGATGTCCTGAACCTTCATTCACCTCCTGTCCACATTTATCCTATCGCCAAGGATGGCTTTCTGCTGCAGGCTTCTCTGGGATACAATCTCAGGTGGATTTTTGGTTTTATGTTTTTAAGTTATAACATATGTAACTACGAGTTAACTAATTACATAACACAATGGCATGTGATACATGTAACTACAGTGCTGTTGTGATTAACTGCTGTCAGCACTGTGTCTTTTGTTACTGTGTGTGTTTGGTTGTTTATTTTTTTGTCATCCCTAAGCTGTCTGGCTCTGTCCCGTCAGCCACAGCTCCACTTCTGGCTGGATTTTTTTTTTTTTTGGTAACTAATTAGTTGTAAGGGTGTCACGGACACACTGCTGGGGCTCAAACTCACAACCTTGTGCTTGGCTAGGCAGGTGCTCAATCACTTGAGCCATGCTTCTGGGCCTTAACTACTATCATTAATGTACTAAAATGTCATTAACATACTATTTTCACATGTCACTTAGTAACAGAAATGAGTTCTGATAATGGTGGCATAAGCCAATTTCTTCTTGGTAATCACCTAGCATGAAGTTTTACACAAATTAAGATGGCTACCGTGCCACTTTGCTGGTGTGAATTATTGACTCTGTCACTGGCATGTGATGAATGTAACGGCATATTCACATGTATTTTACAGATTGATATACAGACACACATATGAATTAACTTCATGGGAACAAAGAGAGAAACACTGAAGTTCTAAAACGAGAGAAGCATTTCAGAGCAAAAACTGTGAGGAAAAGCAATGATCAGATGTTGAAGATGGCCTGTGACAGGAATTTTGCATTAGTTTTTTCAGGACCTGCCAATATTGATTAAATTATACCGACATAGCTACTGATGAACAGAGCTTATCTGTTACAATGCTAATCTTTATATTTCCCAGAGTCCTTTGCGACTCAATTGAAATTGAGCTACATGGTCCCTCAGACATGGTTCTAACCCAAGCTTGGGAGGAGGCTTCCCAGGGAATGCACGAAGTGGACCAGGAGAAAGCATCCTGGATCTCGGCGTGTTCTGTGGGATACTATTTTAGGGCAGAGAGGATTAACAGAGCAATAAGTGCATATAATTAACCGAGCTGGAATTTGCTCAGAAAATCGAGGCCAAGTGCGGCTTTAATTATTCAGCTAATGGGTCTGTCGGTGCCGGGGCCGCCTGAACAGAGACCGTGGCCTGCTTTCCGAGGGCCGCCCTTTTCTGTACCACAAAACCACACACAAGATACTGCTTGTCTAATGCCTCCATTCCAGTTCACTCGCGAGGTTCATACTGGGTGGGTTATTCTGGGGCTTGGGGAGTCAGCAGAACAGCAGATAAACAAGTTCTGCGTCACTGAAGTGGGGTGCTGTGCAGACCCCATCTTCGCCTCTGAGCCTGTGTCTGGCTGTTGAAGTTGAACAAGGCCTCTGTGACTGTGGCCGATACGTGTGGCGTGTGACCGACCCGAGCTGTCATCCTGCCTGGCTTTTCCTTAGGAAGAATGTGGAGCATCTCTTCAGGTGTTTATTAGCCATTTGTATTTCTCCTTTTGAGAACTGTGTTTAATCCCTTTGTCGATTTATTAATTGAATGACTTGTCCCTTGGGCATTTAATCTTTGAGATCTTTCTGCATCCTTTGTGCCGTGCACACCTAGGGACAGGAGAAATCCTGTCCTTGAGTTTTCTCTGGGCTCTGGTAAGTGTGTTCTTCCACACGTGAAGCTTTCTAATGTGATATAATACCATCTCTCAATTTTTGCTCTTATCTCCTCGGCACCTGGGGTCTTTACAAGTAGCTGCATCTGCCTGTGTCTTCAAGCATTTTCCATAGGAGCTCTGAGACGGTTTGGTTCATTCTGAACTGAGCTTTGCCCAGGGTGAGAGATGAGGACCTGGTTTTGTTCTGGATGTCCAGTTTTCCCAGTCACTTGTTCAAGTCCATGTTCAGGGCATGCTTCTGCCGCAACAATCAGGTGGCGGCCTCCTGCATCTGCTTCGAGATTCGTTCGTCTCAGTCTGGAAGACTAGCATCAAGAGAACAGCACAGGGCGGTGAAGATGGTGAAGAGGAATTCTCACACCCTGATAGTGGGATATAACGAAGCCCGGTCGCTGTGGAGGCCGGCGTGGAGGCCACTCAGGAAGCCGGAAGCCTCTGTCCCCATGGTGCCCAATCGGCCATGTGTCCAAAGGAGTGGACGCCTACATCGCATATATCCAAAGGCCTGTGAGCCAGCATCTTCTAGAGGCCTGACGCCCTCCTCTCTGTCAGCTCCGGTCGCCTCCGCCAGTGGCCGGGATTGCACAGAGATCGTGGGTGTGTGTCCAGTCGGCCCGTGTGGGGGGCACCGCCACCGCGAGCCTGGGCCTGCGGCCACCCGTGGGAACGTGGTGGGTGGTTCGCGGTCGGGTAGAAACGTCCTCAGGAAGACGCGGGAACTGGTTTGCCTCCTTCAGGTTTGGGACACCACTTTTATTTCATTCCACTCCGTTTTATTTTAAGTCATCTCCACATGGCGGCCCTCTGACCTAACTGCCGTCACCCACTTGACACCGAGGATTTAAAATGCCAAGCAGCCCTCGCTCCTCCTCGGGGTTACTCCCCGGGAGAAGCGTAAGACAGGTGGATTGCGGGGGATTAGAGCCCCGGGAGACTCAGAGCCGCCGATCTCATTAGCCGTCTCCTGACTCGGGGCGGGGGCTAGTCATTAATTCAGTCTACTCTCTATCCCCAGGAAAGTTCCAGAGGTGGAGATGGTGGAGGCCGGCGAGGGCAATCTTTTATACTGTTTAAATTGCTGTTTAAATTTGAATTAAACTCTAATAGTGACCGCTTGAAACCCACACAGCTTAATTCATTATCGCGTTCCCAAACCTGCCTGTCTATCTGAACCGGTTTAGAGCTGCCTTGAAGAAGCCATCAGCCCAGTGCACCTCCACGCCCGTTGTCTCCGTGGACTCAGAGCTTAATACAAACAGCGACTCGCACTGTCTTCAAATTCCCTGCACGTCTTCTGGTCTAACTCTACGCTGGTCCCTGGGCCGCTAAGACTGTGCAGCTGGGGGTCACGGTCAGAGCACAGGGTGGTCAGAGAGAAGCCCGCAGGACGATCGGTGACAAAGGCGGGGAGCGATGTGCTCTTGCCCACCGCTCCCTCTCACACGGATCAACGCAGCTGGCTTGTTCTAATGTGTGGAGCCCCCCACATGAGGCTGGGCCTGCGTCACCCCCAATGTTGGGGACTCCGGGTGCCTAGAGAGTCGAGACGCAGGTGGGGAGCTGCCCAGGAAGGATGAACAGCATCTGTGCTTCCGTTCCCAGTAGCACACGGCCCGTTGGGGCTGCAAATCCTTCTGCGGTAGGGTTAAACCATGTGTGGGAAGAGGTATTAACCCTAATCTCATGGTTAACCTGAAAATATCAACTATCACATGAAAATCTTAATTTCATTGAGAATATGCTTTTAGCAATTCCCGATTAATTCAAATCCTTTTTGTGTGTGTGCGTGTCGGTTATGGGGCTTGAACTCAGAGCTGGGGCCCGTCCCTGAGTTTTTGCGCTCAGGGGAAGCTCTCTCCTACTTTGAGCCACAGCACCACTTCTGGTTTTCAGGGGGTTCATTGGAGCTAAGAGTTCCACAGACATTCCTGTCCAGGCTGGCTTCGAACCGTGATCCTCAGATCTCAGTCTCCTGAGTCACTAAGATGACAAGTGGGAACCACCCGCACTGGTTAATCCCAACAATTTTAAAGGTCATTTTTTACTTTTAAAAAAGTTCTGTAATGCTCACTGCTGTGTGCTCTCCAGTGCTGTGATGCTCACTGCTGTGTGCTCTCCAGTGCTGTGATGCTCACTGCCGTGTGCTCTCCAGTGCTGTGATGCTCACTGCCGTGTGCTCTCCAGTGCTGTGATGTTCACTGCTGTGTGCTCTCCAGTGCTGTGATGCTCACTGCCGTGTGCTCTCCAGTGCTGTGATGCTCACTGCTGTGTGCTCTCCAGTGCTCTGATGCTCACTGCTGTGTGCTCTCCAGTGCTGTGATGCTCACTGCTGTGTGCTCTCCAGTGCTCTGATGCTCACTGCTGTGTGCTCTCCAGTGCTCTGATGCTCACTGCTGTGTGCTCTCCAGTGCTGTGATGCTCACTGCCGTGTGCTCTCCAGTGCTCTGATGTTCACTGCCGTGTGCTCTCCAGTGCTCTGATGCTCACTGCCGTGTGCTCTCCAGTGCTGTGATGCTCACAGCTGTGTGCTCTCCAGTGCTCTGATGCTCACTGCTGTGTGCTCTCCAGTGCTGTAATGTTCACAGCTGTGTGCTCTCCAGTGCTCTGATGCTCACTGCCGTGTGCTTTCCAGTGCTGTGATGCTCACAGCTGTGTGCTCTCCAGTGCTCTGATGCTCACAGCTGTGTGCTCTCCAGTGCTCTGATGCTCACAGCTGTGTGCTCTCCAGTGCTGTGATGCTCACAGCTGTGTGCTCTCCAGTGCTCTGATGCTCACTGCCGTGTGCTCTCCAGTGCTGTGATGCTCACGGCTGTGTGCTCTCCAGTGCTGTGATGCTCACGGCTGTGTGCTCTCCAGTGCTGTGATGCTCACTGCCGTGTGCTCTCCAGTGCTCTGATGCTCACAGCTGTGTGCTCTCCAGTGCTGTGATGCTCACTGCCGTGTGCTCTCCAGTGCTCTGATGCTCACGGCTGTGTGCTCTCCAGTGCTTTCTAGGTGTATCTACTCCATGCCCTCGTCACGGCAGGCGGGTCGCTTGGGAGAAGGTGGCAGGTGTGCCTTGTTCCGTATGTGAGATGTGTTACTCTCTCCTCTGCTGGTATAGACGCTTGCCTTACACGGCCATTGGATTTTAGGAGACAGAGGAGACCCTAGGGGCCATTTGATGGGATGCTTCATCAGGGATGCGGTGGGTGCAAATCCATTGTGTATTGGTGGAGTCCACTGGATGCTTTAGCTTTTGCCTAGAGCGTCTCCCTGCCTACGAAATTACATGTCCAGCATGGCGAATGGACTGACGCTCAGGGCTTCGTTGGACAGCCCTTGTGCTCAGGGCTTCGTTGGACAGCCCTTGTGCTCAGGGCTTCATTGGACAGGCCTCCTCCTGCAGCTGAGCAGACGCTCAGTGTCTGCACACACAGAGGCACCCAGCCATCACCGTTTCCCCAGCCCCTGTTGCTTCCCGGCTGCCTGGTAGGGAGAGACAAAGGTCTTCCCTCAAGTTTTCTCTACTCTGTTGCCAACGTCCTGGGGACTGGCGTGGACACACACGCGTGGACAGGAGCTTGTGTCTCTGCCCCGCCGGCCCCCCTCACCGCGGGCCCCTTGTTGGCATGGGTTTGGCACTTGGCGGATCTTTTTTGGTATGGTGCCTGGTGTGGTCGGTTCCACGACTGGGAACTCACCAGTGAAGACCTCAGTGCAGGGTGCAGCGTGATTTTCTCTGTGTTCATCTGAGCAGCTGCTGGCTGTGCTGCCCAGGGAGAGGCATTCACTTGCATCCAAGAGCTTTCAGTGAGAAGCAATTGGTCAGGCCGGTTCCCAACAGCATCTGCAAAGACACCCAGGTCATACCCTCCCATTTAATTGCGAGGCTTCCTGGGTACCCCACCATCGTGCCCTGCCGTTTACTTAAAACATCTTTAAAGAGAACAGGAGGTGGAGCAGGTACTCTGGGAGCATTGAATCCCTGTGCGGTTTGTGTGTTCTGTCAGGGCTCGTCTGGGCTGGCGTGGGAGGGGAGGGGAGCAGTCGGGGCCCCAGGGAATGGCCCGTCGGCTGCTCTCGTGTTCCTCCTATTTTGGGGACCGTTTAGAATAGTCGCCTGCTGCGGAATAAATTTCGTATTTTGAAAGCCGGCTTCCGCGTTCCACTTAGCATTCTTAGTACTCTAGAGCTCACTTCAGCCTTGATTTCTGCGGGTTGTAAGTCATCAAATCCTGTGTGTAAGTCATCAAATCCCACCTGAGAGGCCGGAGTCAGGACAGACCCTCCGCCCGTCCTGTGGGCCGGAGGTTAGCATAGACCCCCGCCCATGACCTTTGACTTGACCCCTGGCCATTATTGAGCCTAACTTTACTTACGCTTGCCAATAGCTTGTGTTATCCATACTCCTCACAGAGATGCCGCCTGTGTGGAGGAGACAGCTGTGTTTCCTGCGTCTCCTTCTCCACGCCTGGAACAATGTGTGGGATTAAAAGGCCTTTGGGAAATAGTTCGGAATGAACAATTGTTTTTGTTTATAGCTGTGTGAATAGGGTCATATTCGTCCAAGGAAGTGTTTGGGGTTTTGATTTTATATATTTATTTATTTTGTTTACTTATTTTTATATTGAACTCTGGGCCTGGGTGCTGTCCCTGAGCTCTTTTGCTCAAGGCTAGCGCTCTACCACCTGAACCACAGCACCCTTCCCAAAGAAGTCATTTTAGAACAAGTTTCTGCATTATTGGTACAGTATTTCTAAGGAAGGAAGGAAGGAATCACAGGTCAAAGATGTATTAAATATGAACTTTGTCTCCACAGTGAAGAACACTCGTTGGTGTTTTATTACTATGAAAAGATAGTCATACCTCTTTGAATATATAGTTTTATTGTTAGAACCTGAATTGCGGTTAGTGAGGTAATGTGTAAGGCAGTAGAAGGTAGCTAAGGGATGTGATATAAATATATTTTTATCTTGCTTTTAAAGCATATGAAATGCGAGAACTTCACTTTGGTTTTTATAAAATTGTTTTTCAGGCTTTGCGATTAATTGGAAGATAAATATGGGCGATGGAGTGTCTCCACAGTTCTTTGCTTCGCGTGTGATTGTATGGACGTGCTTGCGTGCTGACGGGCTTCTCTTCAGAGTGTGCTCCGTGTCACGAGTCCGTTGTGCATGTTGCTTTGCAAGAGTGTGGAGCTCCTCGTGCAGGTGGAAGTTGCTGGAGCAAGCAGCTGCTATGTGTCTTTGATGTGGACACCACATGGGGGTCAGGATTAGCGTGGACTGACGTCTCCCTTCTGTCAAGAAGAGGGTCAGTCTTGTTTTATGGTCTCTGAAGGCCCTGAGGATCGGGGCTGTGGGGCTGTGTGAGGTGAGCCCTCGTCCACCCCCGAGGATCGGGCTGTGTGAGGTGAGCCCTCGTCCACCCCCGAGGATCGGGCTGTGTGAGGTGAGCCCTCGTCCACCCCCGAGGATCGGGCTGTGTGAGGTGAGGCCTTGTCCACCCCGAGGATCGGGCTGTGTGAGGTGCCCTCTCGTCCCCCACTCCCGAGGATCGGGCTGTGTGAGGTGAGCTCTCGTCCATCCCAAGGATCGGGCTGTGTGAGGTGCCCTCTGGTCCCCCACCCCGAGGATCGGGCTGTGTGAGGTGAGCCCTTGTCCACCCCAAGGATCGGGCTGTGTGAGGTGCCCTCTGGTCCCCCACTCCCGAGGATCGGGCTGTGTGAGGTGAGCTCTCGTCCATCCCAAGGATCGGGCTGTGTGAGCTGCCCTCTGGTCCCCCACCCTGAGGATCGGGCTGTGTGAGGTGAGCCCTTGTCCACCCCGAGGATCGGGCTGTGTGAGGTGAGCCCTCGTCCACCCCCGAGGATCGGGCTGTGTGAGGTGCCCTCTGGTCTCCCACCCACGCTCAGACTCTCAGGCTCGGGGACGGTGCACTGGTACCCAGCCTTGGTCTTTCTGCTGGCAGAGGATGTGGCCTGAGCTCTTCCCTGGCTCAGGGGCTTTGCTGAGCCTGGTTGTCCCCCGGACGGCTCCCCTGGGACGCGCAGCTCTTACTCCTGTTCCTCTGATAAGACGCTGGGGACACTTGCCTGGCAGAGAGAGTTGAGGAAACCATGGCTGATTTCCTACTCAGGCTCTCCCGCCAGGCATAGTGTCCCCAGTGCTGTGGCAGAGTGCTGCTTATGCCAAAGGTAACGAAGTATTTGCCGAATAATTGACGGGAGAGAGCTCTTGCTCTGTCGGCGGCGGCACGGGACGCTCTTGGCAGGGAATGTCCTGCACCAGGCAGCCGGGCCTGCTTCTCAGCACTCAGCACTGACCTCCGTGAGCCCGAGGTGCCGCAGGGATGCACCGCGTGTCCAGCCCTGGCTGCTGCCCTCGTCCCCTGGGCTTACAGTGCAGGGCGACCCCAGCGAGAGATCAAGGAAACTATTTATTGCACAACCAAACAGTTGGCTTGTGCTGCAAGTGCCGGAGCCAGGCTCTGCCAAGCTGGTGCGTGTGGCCCGCGGGGTGACAGTTCCCTGGCTCGGCGGTGAATGTCGGTGAATCCTCACCGCGCCCCCACCGCCGGATCCCACAGTGACAGACGCAATGCACAGTGGCTTCAAGCTTCGTCTTTGGTTTGCTTCATTTTTGACTCTAGTAGCTGTCTTCTATTTGAAGAACAGGACGAAACCTTCTCCTGCCCCCACTTCACCTGTAGCCTCCGCTTGACCACAGTTACTTTAATAATACCTCTAAGGGAGGCTTTAAAAAATCAAACACATAAGTATATTCACTCATAGCGCATCAAATCTCTTCGCTTTGTGGGAAAAACAGAAGATTCTTGGATCTGGGGCAGGTGTGCTTTGGTTTTGGTTGGCTTGTGGCCTCCGGTCTAGTGATCTCAGGGAAGGCGTGTCCTAAATGCCAGTCCTATGTGCTCGGGTGTTAATGCACAGGGAGCGGTCCCCGGGGTGGGTAGAACCCCCAGAACACGGTGGGGGGGCTTGAGTCCTCTCCCCGTCCTGTGTTCCACCTCCTGCTGCCCCCTTCCCCCATGGCCCCCCTTCTTGCCCCAAACCCTCTGCCTCCCTCCCACCTCCAGTCTCCTCTCCCACATCCCACATTTCTTGACTAAAGTCTGGGAAAACTAGACTTTTGACCTTGGCTTTACCCTCTCTGCAAACCTAGTGCTTGAAGAAATGTTTCCAGTGTTCTGGTGAACTTTCGGTTGACATTTAAAATGTGCTAGCCCTGACACTATTCCTGGGAGAAGCACTGGTATGGGGGCTAAATGTACAATGTGGCTGTCACAAAACATGGCGTACGTGGCAAGGGAGAGCCCATCCTCTGCCGGATTCATGTTTCCCTTCCAGCCACTGACTGTAGGGGTTTTACTTTTCTATGGCAGACGTGCTTCTTAGGTTTTAGCCTTCAACCACTCCAAATTTGCAGAGTAGATGCAACCTATAAACAGCTTCAGAGCTCTTCTGTCAAGAGCCTGAAATCATTTTGAAAACTCAAGGAGAGAACAAGGCAAGGACACCACAGATTCCACCAAAGGAGAGGAGACAAAGTGCAGCCCGAGCCGGCGGATCCCACCAAAGGAGAGGAGACAAAGTGCAGCCCGAGCCGGCGACCGTGCCGCCAACAGGCGCCAGTCGCTTTGGGCAACTTCACACATCAGAGTGTTACTCAGTGAAGACCAGCCGCCATTCCCTTCATTTTTATAAGGCTGGCACCAACATAACATCACATTACAAGCAGCAGTCACATGGTACAGAGCCATTTATGGGTAAAATACAGAGAAATTATTCTAATGTGTGTAGACCACGAAGGGCTCAGCTACTGCAGAAGCACAACGTGGGGCTGTGGCACTGAAATCTGCATGATAATTTGCAGTAAACATGGAGTTTTGCAAAGGAATAGGTGCTAAATCAGTGGCATCTGTGCTTTATTTTCTCACATTTGCCTGAGAAATGGCATAATAAACTAAGATCCTAAACATTCATGAATAAAGACTCAGGTTTGTGAGCTAAGCAGAACTGTGAAAATCAGGTCGAGATCTGCAATCGACTTTAGGCAATGAGCCTTCGGAAAATACCGGCATTCCGGAGTCAGCTGCTTTCAAATACTAAGTATGTAGTGGAAAAAAGAGGGTCCCCAAAGCACCCTACTTGACACAAATAGCCAACTCTTAGCCTGCGGACCATGGCAAGTTTTGTTGGCGTATTGCTTGCTGATGTTCCAGGCCTGTCTGATATCTGATGGACATTAGTGATAATTTATTTACCTTAGAAAAATGAGCATACACATCCTACTTGTTTAAGATAAAGAACAGGCCCTAGGAGTCCTGGAGGTCTGCCCACACAGCCAGTCACATTGTTTTCAGCTCCGTAGGAAGTTTCCGTGTAGACGAGAGCTGTTCTTATTAGTGGGCTTCCCTCCTGGCATCCGGCCCCTGCATCTCATTTAGAACTGTCTTGTCTTCTGCTCACTTCACCGACGTGAGCTAATGGAGTTGAGTGTCCAATGAGGAGGTTTCTGCTTCTGCCGTGAATGCAACCTTTATTCGAACAGCTGCATCCTGGCAGGCTTTTGTCTGATCTTCCTGGAAATGCTTAAAGTAGCAGCCAAAGGGCTAGTACGCCTGATCTGCCCATGAGCACGTCACTCACATCCTATAGCAGGACTAATCTGCACTCACTGCTCCTTCCTGTGTGACTTAATGACTTGAAGAGCCACGTGTGTGTAAGAAAGAGAATGTCACCTCCTGTTGTGGTTAAGTCCAGGTTTCCCGCCGAGAAAGTTACTTGGTGTGTTTGTCAGCAGCAGGCCCACCGCGGGCCGGGCCCCCACGTTTGCCTGCCGTTTGAAGGCTCAGGACTACGCTGCCGTGGCCCTCATGGTTCAGATACCGGTGAGGGTGCGGTCTCCACCACAAAGGCAGGGGCTGTGGAAAGCCCTGGCTCACACCAGATGTCAAGATGTCATTTCATGAGTTGAAGCCGCACCTGTGAACCATGGCTCCTGGGGTCTCCAGCAATGCCTGCTTGTGGGTGGGGGGCTCCCTGAGCAGAGACGTGTGCAAAGACGGGAGGAGGAGGGAGGCGGAGCAGGGTGCTCAGGGGGACAGGAATGGGGACGGCGTCGACTGGGTGGCTGCGTGCTGTGTGCCGTGAGCTGTGTGCTGTATCCCATGTGCTGTGAGCTGTGAGCTGTATACCATGTGCTGTGTGCCGTGTGCTGTGTGCTGTGTGTGCCGTGTGCCGTGTGCTGTGTGCTGTGTGTGCTGTGTGTGCTGTGTGTGCTGTGTGCCGTGTGCTGTGTGTGCTGTGTGTGCTGTGTGTGCTGTGTGCTGTGTGTGCTGTGTGCCGTGTGCTGTGTGTGCTGTGTGTGCTGTGTGTGCCGTGTGCTGTGTGCTGTGTGTGCTGTGTGCTGTGTGTGCTGTGTGCCGTGTGCTGTGTGCTGTGTGTGCTGTGTGTGCTGTGTGTGCTGTGTGCTGTGTGTGCTGTGTGCCATGTGCTGTGTGCTGTGTGCCATGTGCTGTGTGCTGTGTGCTGTGTGCTGTGTGTGCTGTGTGCCATGTGCCGTGTGCTGTGTACCGTGTGCCGTGTGCCGTGTGCTGTGTGCCGTGTGCCATGTGCCGTGTGCTGCGTGCATGCATGTCGGCCCCGTGCAGTGCTGTGGACTCTGCTTTGCGGTTGGACACCGGTTGTGTCCTGGACGCTGCAGGCAGTCGGGAGCCGCCACGGCGGGCCGCTGGCCGTCTGCGCTCTCTCCCGACGCTGTCCTCTGGCAAATGCTTTCATGGCGCTGGAACAACAGGGTCGAGGCACCTGCGGCGCAGCCGTGAGTTTTCATGGAGATTCGCTGCAGAAGCTAGAAGCTCCGGAGACACGCCGTCCTCCTCCTGTGATTGCTTCTCACTAAAAGAAAAATGGATTCAAAGCTATTCTAGCTTCTGCACGAACGGGTGATTCCCCATCTTTTCCCTGCGACTCTGAGGGCAATGCCTTTCCACGGTGAGAGAGCTCCGATGCCAGAAATGACCGCGCAGGGCGGTGAGCTGATGACAAACAGGCCACAGGTGACCAAGGCCTGGCGAGGAAAAGGGGACGCACAGTCACAGCAGCGAGAATGCTTCGTTAGCATCTCAAGTCTCAATATTCCTTGAGAAAATGTGAGTTTTCCAAGGACAGGAGTGCATATGTAGGTTGTGTGTGTGTGTGTGTGTGTGTGTGTGTGTGTGTGTGTGTTCCTAATTCGGTGGAGCTATGTCAATAGGATATTCACTTCAAGGACTAGAGATATTTAACTTATCTGGCTTTAGAATTTGCTTGCCAACAAAAAAGAAACAGGAGTGCATGCATAAACCATTTAATCACATGTAGCATATGTTTGGATAAGAGAACAATCAAACGTACCTGCTTATGACTTTATGCAGTCATCATAAAATCCTCCTCTAGAGATACCTCCTCCCCCCATTCAGTGTGTTAGCTCTCGCGATGGGTGAAAAGAGATGACTATGTTATTGGAATCCTCTGGGGACTCCAGGTGCCGTGGAGCTGGACCAGCATCTACAGGAATCCTGGTGTGTTCTACAGTTGCAGATTGCGATTCGGAGCTCCCAACGAAGTTCTCTCTTCCTAGAACGTCTTTTTTTTTTTTTTACATTAGGCAAGTTATGTTTAAAATACACTTAAAATACTGTTCTTGTCTGTCAGTTGGATTTCTTAATTCACCATAAATAAGGAGCCAGAGATAGAAATAAGAGGACAATAAAAGATCTTAGATCACTCACACATGACAGCCTGCTAAAGACTCCCTTGCTCAGATTTGCCAAGAACAACAACAGAACTGTCTCAGGTGCTCCAACAAGAAGAGATAAAATACTTTTTTTGTATGGTTTTTATTGTAAAGATACGGCACAGAAGGGCTCAGTTATTGAGCAAGGTGACGAGTCCATTTCCCATGGAGCATTGCTGCCTCCTCAGCACTCCAAGTCTTGCCATGTTGAAACCGTGTCTGAGAAGGTCAGCGAGACTGAAATTCTCTAAGCCAACCACGTCGGGACATTCTCTCAGCGTTCATCTTGGCACAGAAGTTCCTCTGCGTTCAAGACAGGGAAGGAATCACGGCTGTTGCGGAGGTGTACCTTGTCAGTCACTCTCTGAGTTTGATTTTGTGATTGCTCTCATCTCACTGGACGCTCCCACGCCTCTGAGTTTAGTCTCTGACCGTCCCCGTCTCCTGCAAGGACCAACTGGGCTTTCTATGTTTTGTTTTGATTTTAGTAACACATATAATCATCTCTTTTCACACATTATAAAGCAAATGATGCACCAGGAACAGGGTGGTGTGCAGGGCATTTGGTGTTTTCCTCCAGAATTCCCTCATTCCGTTTCTTCCCCAAGGATTCCTGGAGTGACATCCTGAGGATGTTCATGGGGAAATAAACAAAATGCCAGGAAATCATGGCCTGCAGGGAAGCGGATGGTCAGGATCACTGTCATTATTGTTACAGAGCACATGGCTCAGAGGCAGGCAGGCGGGTGCCCGGTGGGGGTCATGGGTGGGGTCACGGGTGGGGTCACGGGTGGAGGTCATGAGTGCAATCACACCATTCCCGGTTTCCTTCCTCCCTCGGGAGCTGAGACAGCTCCTGGAGGAAACTAGAATGCTTTCTGCAGAATCCAGACAGGCGACCATGTGACTCACCAGGTTGGACCTGTGTTGTTCACACAGGGTAACTCAGACACTACCCACAATGAAACAGCAAACAGACTCGGTTTGTGCCCGGGGGTCTCCGCCACGTCAGTGCCACTGGGCATTTCAAAGCAGCCACCCAAGCCAGGCAGCGGCAGTGGTGGGGTCTGGGGTCAGGATGAGGCTGCTGCTCTCAGCTTCAGCCTGCATCTGAACACGGCCTCCGAGCAATCCATCAGCCATTTTGCATGCAAAGCACGCTTGCGGAGACACAGAGCTTGGGCAAGGGGGTGGGCAGGGGAGCGGCACCCCCCGAGTCCCGCTGCGGCTGGAGGGCTGTGCAGGCCACTGCTGGGCACCGAGGTGGAGGGAGAAGAGCCCGTGTGTGTGCTGTGCGGAGGAGGCCTTGCAGATGAAGAGGGCCAGGCCGGTCTCCTCCGTGCTCTGTGGCTGTGCCTGCTCCAGGTGCCGGGGGTCAGAGGAAAGCCCTCATTCCCGACTCCCCTCTGGGGGTTTCCGGGCCTGGGCGGCTGGTGCTTCCATTTCAGGGTGGTGGAGAGAAGGAAGGGCGCTCAGGTGGGAGCCACGGGGGCCAGGCCGGCCCTGTCCTGGGACAGCCGCACAGCGACGAGGGGCCAGGCCGGCCCTGGATCCATCTAGAAAAACTGTCCTTCAGAAGAGGAGGGTGGCCTCCCAGAGAGCACTTTCACTACCCCTTCCGTCACGACGTCGCCATTGTCGCCAGTCCAGGCGAACACCCCAGGGGCTGTTAGTACAGTGCACTCTGTGTGCGTGCGTGGCACAGCCAGCGTCCGCATCCATCTTATCAGCTAGATTTGTTCATAATTCAGGCAAGCCCCCTACCCCGCCGATGGCAGGATTCATCGCTTTTATTATCATGTTTTATTTCATTCAAGCTTTCTTTGACCATCAGTGACAGCTCCAAGAACTCCGGTTTGAGATGCTTCTAGACTTCGCCATCTTGGAAGATTGAAACCCTTTTCCTTCTATTCCTAACAAACACAAACACAAGTCAAGGCATAGGGCTCATCTTCCTGTTTAAATGTTCACTAAAACATGTGATGTGATTTTGTTTCTGATTTTGGTGGCGTAATGTTTAATAATTATCAAAAAAGTTTGTTTAAGGCTGCAAAGAAATCCTTAGAATTCAAAGGCCAATCAGTGTTGCCTATTGAAAGCTTTCATTAAATGGAGACCTTGACATATATTTCTTAGAGAGACGGGTATTGGAGGATGACATTAGACCTACTGGACTGTGTTCAAACAGTGGTGTAATGTTGACATCACCTTCACAGAAAATGATTTATCCTAGTGCCTTGAGCAATAATCTATAAATTATGTCCTTTATCTTTTAATGATAATGCAGACTTTTTAAATATTGCCAGTAATGTGTGAAATGTAAAAGGTCCATATGACAAAGTCAAAAGCTCAATTTGATTTAGCAGAAAGAATAAATAGAATCCCATAATTCTCCCCACTGGAAAGATTAAATTCAAAACACAAGTAAATCCAGTGGATTTCATATCTTGGGACCATCAGTCATCATGTAGAGAATGGAGAGAAGAAAAGAATTATCCTGGTATTTGAGGCTTTGTTTATTTTGGAGGTGTGTGTGTGTGTGCGTGTGTGTGTGTATGTGTGCATTTTTGCACACACATACATGCACGTGTGCATGTACACACACTCCAATGAATCCTTCAAATAGCTTAGAAAAGTTGGAGTAATTGAGGAACATCATTTTATCCTAGAAACAATTCGCATGATTTGATGTAATCATGACAACCCAGGCCTGTCTTTGTTCTTAAGTCTGCTGCCTGGAGGGAAGCCGGGCGTCTGCCCCAGGTAGGGCTGAGGGAGCGTCTCGGCTGGAGCTGTCAGCAGCTCCACGTTGGAAGCCCGTCCCCCCACTCTTCCCGGGATGCTGTTTAACCTTTTGCTTTCACTGTCCTTATTCTTAGGAGAGTAATGAAATGCTCACAGGTTAAGAAGTCAAGTACTAGCACTAGGCTATCGCATAAACACCGTAGGCCTTCTTCTGTCCTCCCACTCGAATCCCTGTGGATAAATGTCACGTTTGCCGAAGCAGTTTCATCTGTTTATTTCCATGCCTTCAAGTGGTATCTTTGGCTGCTATTTCTCGAAGCTCCAATTTATGACAATAAAAATGCTCATTCTGAGAGGCTGCTTCTTTCTCTCATTGGCTGGCATGATGCAGTTCCTTCTTTTTGTATTGTCAGTGTTGTTTGCTGCATAAAGCGCTGTGTGTTATCATCAAGGCATTGGGTTTGTCATGCTGGCCCTGCCTTTGCATGTTACCTGTGGATCATACATTTCTTTAAAAAGCTGGTGTACTCCAGGACTGAGATTATAGCCCAGTGGTAGAGAGCTTACCTAGCACCTGTAATGTACCCAAAAGGATTTTTGGGGTATCTCTGTCCAAATATTCCCAGACTTACCAGCAGTGGTTTGTATGAGTTATACGGGGGGAGGATTTCACTGTTACACCTCCACACGTGTTTATACTGCACTTCAGTCTCTCCTCCCCGCTCTGCCCTGCTGCCCGGCCCCTGGGGAATCGCCCCCATGGGTCTCACTGTTGGGTGGTGGCATTACCAGCTGCTTGCTCCAGCCCTGCTCCAGCCCTGCCCTTCCCCCCCCTCCCCTCCCCCGCTCCAGCCCTGCTCCAGCCCTGCCCTTCCCCCCCTCCCCTCCCCGCCCTGACCTTGGAGGGTTTCTCTGTGACCCCCTCACCCAGAGCCACCCACCCTTTCCTTCTCCCTATCAAGAAGTCCCTTGGTTTGATTCCAGTTCTGTGTTCAATCATGTAATTACACATATCTATACACATACACACGTGTGTTTTCCACATGAGAGTCAAAATGCACACCATTTGGCTCTTGGGCTTTTCTGGACATAATGTCTTCCAATTGCGCCCCTGTGTTCTGCCACTGCATTTCATTTTTTCTCACATACACACACACACTCACACGCACGTCGTCTGGCCACGCAGGTGTCCCGTGGATGGCTCACGTCTCTGGACGTGTGTTCAGTAGCACTATGGTGGGCTCATAAGGAAGTCTGCTGGGGTCCAGGTCATTGCACGACGCTTTCTGCAGTGCCGCGCCGTTTAACGTCACACCGCACCGGAGTGTGCCCTCCCGCACTCGTGATGGCTGCCGGTCCTGACGGGCCACACAGACCGGGTGAGATGCGCCTACACCACTTTCGCCCTGCATTTCCTTTACAGCGAAGGGCGGGGGCAGTTTCTCCTGTGTATATCAGCTACTTGCATCCCTGGTGGGAGACGCACCTGCTCAGATGCACAGATGACTTGTCCTCTTGCTTTTTAATGTTTGACTTCTCTGCATATTCTGGGTATGAATCTTTTACCTGCTGGCTTGCAAAGTGTTTCTCCCATTCTTGGTTGTCTTGGTTGTCTTGGTGTCTCTTGGTTCTAGTGATTGTTTCCATTCTGTGTCTCTTGGTTCTAGTGATTGTTTCCATTCTGTATCTCTTGGTTCTAGTGATTGTTTCTATTCTGTGTCTGTTGGTTCTAGTGATTATTTCCATTCTGTGTCTGTTGGTTCTAGTGATTGTTTCCATTCTGTATCTCTTGGTTCTAGTGATTGTTTCCATTCTGTATCTCTTGGTTCTAGTGATTGTTTCCATTCTGTGTCTGTTGGTTCTAGTGATTGTTTCCATTCTGTATCTCTTGGTTCTAGTGATTGTTTCCATTCTGTGTCTGTTGGTTCTAGTGATTGTTTCCATTCTGTATCTCTTGGTTCTAGTGATTGTTTCTATTCTGTGTCTGTTGGTTCTAGTGATTGTTTCCATTCTGTGTCTCTTGGTTCTAGTGATTGTTTCCATTCTGTATCTCTTGGCTTTGTAATTGTTTCTTTTGCTGTGCAGAATTGCCTCTTCTCATCCTGGAAAATTCAGGAAAAATTCACCTGTGCCCTCTGAAATATTTTTCCTTTGTTTTAATGTAGTATATTAACAACTCATGTCTTGTTTTGAGCTCCTTGATGTGAGTTTTGCACAGGCTGAGAGATAAAGATGTAGTTTTGGTCTCCTGCAGGTAGAAAACCAGGTGTTGTAGCATTATTTATTGAAGAGACTGTTTTTTCTACACTCTATGCTTTTTGACCCCGTTATCAAGACTAGTGGACTGAGGTGTGTGTGGTTATTTTTTCTCTATATTCTACTACATTGGTCGTTGGGTCTGTTTTCAAGCCAGTACCATGCTGTTTTTGATACTATGACTCAGTGGTATAATTTGAAGGCTGACATGCTGTCTTAGAATTTCTTTCATTATTCAGTCTTATGGGCCCATATGGTGGTAGGGAGGAGATGAACGGAGGAGGTGTTGGAGTAATGCTAGGAACTGGATTATGCAGATTGGGACAATGCAGAGTTAAAGTCATAGGAGAGATTAATGAGAAGTTGATCTGAAGTAAACAGAAAAAATATTGATTTGGTTGTGTTGGCTCAAGACACAGTGGTAGTGAAATCAGGAGTAAGTGTGGACGTTCCACAAGCAAGTGTAAACTCTGCTGACGTGATGAGCAAGAAAGAAGAAAGAGAGGGAAGGAGAAAGGAGAAAGAAAAAAACAGAAAGACAAACAGGCAGCCAAACTAACAAGAGAAAAAGAGACCAGAACATCTTTAAGAAGAAGCACCTGAGGATTCATGCCGTCTGGCCGTCTAGTGGCCGGGGAGTCGGCCGGCAGGGAAGTTTCACCTGTGGGTGAGCAGAGGCTGCGACGGGAGGGCTCCCGGAGCTCAGGCGTGAGGGATAGCTCTGGTTCAAGGCAGGGGTTGAGGCAAACTCCAAGATTACATGGGAGAGGGCAATGGCCCTTTCTGATTTACAGACGAGACGAACCGTAGAGTGAAATGAATGCAGCACTCAAGCTAGTTCAGTCAACACAGAAACACAGACAAACATTTAAATGCGGCGGTGGCGAAGTTTTCCTTGTCCTTGCATGTCTGATACACATGTTTGTGGAGACCTCCTGTGGCGGGTTTGCCTCCCGCAGAAGGCTGGGTGGGGAGGGCCTGGAGTTCTGGTTCCCGCCGATGGGTGTCAGCCTCTGTTACGTGGCCAGCAGAGTCCCAAGGCTGCCCAGCTGCCGGCATGGCACCGATCGCCGTCTAAATCCGAGCCTTGGGAGAGCCATCGCTTTGGGGCTTGGCCCTGCTGGGCCGGGGTTCTGGAGACCTACAGCTGCTGCTCCCATCCCGGAATCCCCACCCAGCCTTGGTTTTCATGGATCTCAATGAAGGAGCACAAGGAGCAGCTAGCCAGACCTGGAGTGTAGGAAGGCCGTAATGGGGAGAAGCCATTCGGCACGTTCCGGGTGGGAGGTGATGGGCACTCAGTCCATGGAGCACGGGCGTTAGAATCGTTATCTATCTGACTGGCCCTGGGGGCTCTCATGGAGCTAGAGACCGACATGAGGCAGACAGGTCAGCATCCGCAGGATGTACTGTGGGGGCAGAGACTGACGGACAGGACAGGAGTGGGCACCAGCCAGAGTGTGGCTAGGAGGAGTCAGTGAGGGAGAAGACACAGGCGCTGCCTGTGGGCAGAGTGCAGCATTGCACACGGCGCCACTTCCTGTCTGGTGCGGCTGTTATGAGGCTGCGTCGCCTGTCCGTGAGTCAGCGGGTCACTGTGTGTCTGTCACGATGGGTTTATGGGTAAGACAGAAAGCAGGCCACCTCTCCATTAAGTTAGTTTTGAACATGAGGCACAAGAACTTCCCCACATAAAAGGGCAGAAGGTTTTCAAGTTAGGAATACTGAAAAATGTTAGCGTGATCATACTCTTCTTTTACCTGGCAGTGATTGTATCTTAAGAACCTGAGCCATTGTACATCATGTAAACATTAGACAAAGCAAATACTTCCTGGCATGCACCAGGAAGTGTGCTAGGCCAGGCAGCACACAGATGCCCGGAGAATCTGCAGCCTTTGTCAATGAATACTCCGACGGGCTCATGACATCAAAATATAGAGCAAATAAATTAAGATATAGAGCAAATTCAAACTTAGCCTTGAAGAAGAACTCTATTAATTATAACTCCTAGGATGAAGTAAGGTTTGGCAAAATGGACAGAAAATAAAAGTGAATGTGTTGATTTTTTCCCCCTGTCCCAACTACCTTCTGTCTAACCTGTCATCTTTTTTGGCTATCTCATGATCTAATCTGTGAAAAAGGAAGATATTAATTCCCTCTCAGTGCACAAACCAAGTCATGCACATATATTTCAGGCAAAGCACTCAGGAAACTCTTGGGAATATTTATGTAGATATTTAAGAGGAGTTATAAGTACTGGGAACTGGAAGCCATGTGGCTCCAGGTAGACGGGGACGGGGTGTGAAACACAACATGCAGAGTGTCACAATTGGGACGTTTGGGTTTTTATCTTCATTGTGGGTTGGATGGCCTGGCAGTTCAGCTACTAATTGATGCTGGGCTTTGAAAGCGAGTTCGTAACATACTTCGAAAAATCGTATTTAAACTTTGGCACAAAGTATCCGTGTCTTGAGAACAGGTACTTATAAATCCTAATCTTATTGTTAGATCACATCATTCCACATCATTGCCTTATTGATACTTCCAATGTTTCAGCTCACAGTCCCTTATTATTATTTCCTTTTGTTCTCACAGCTTTTCTCTCTTACCTCTCCAGCGATCTTCCCTGCGATTTCCCCCTGCACAGCGTTGGTCAGTCACATTCCAGCACATTCCGTGTTCCAGCTTGGACACGTAGCAGTGCTTGGGGCAGCTGGCCTCCACCTCCTCTTCTCGCACTTCACTGTCCCTGCTCAGTTATGCTGATGTTTATATTTAGAGCTAAGATACCCGCTGCTGTCTCCCGAATCTTATCTTCAACATAGCGCTTACTCTTGAAATCCAAATCTGTGAGTGGAGCTTTCTATTCAAATACATGACACACATCTGACATTCAGGTTTTACACTCGAAGGATGTGTATCCCCGAATTTCAGCTCTGTTGAAGTCCTACAGTATCCCCATGGCCAGGCCTGGGAGCACCGTCCCACCTCAGCTGCTCGCGCCCGCGGGCCTGTGGGGACGGTTGGTAGCGGCTTCCATAACTTGAAGCCAGTTGTCTCTCCAGAGACGCCACGTTGCATTGGATCCTCTCCTCTCTGGATGCTGGCGACAAGTCCTGAGGCCGTGTCTTCCTTCTGCAGTGGTAACCACACCATCTCCCCAGAACACAGACCGGTCTGCCACGCTGATCCCGCTCCCAGCCCTGCTGGGCTTGGGGTGCAGACATGACTCGCAGGCCTCGCGACTCATGTTCTCACCTCATCTCTCCTGTTCTCACCTCATCTCTCCTGTTCTCACCTCATCTCTCCTGTTCTCATCACCTGACACAGAGTAGCCTCCAGTCCATGCCTTCCACTGCACCCGTTGTGCAAGGGAACAGCTCTTTCTGCCCAACACAGTTTTCTCCTGAGTGCTGAGAGCTGGGAGCTGGGAGCTGGTCCCCAGGTCCCATTGGCCTGCACTCGTGCCACTGAGAGACAGAGACCTCACGTGCTACTGAGAGAGACCCCATGGGCCACAGAGAGACCCCATGTGCCACCAAGAGGCCCCACGTGCCACCAAGAGACCCCCCGTGCCACCAAGAGACCCCACAGGCCACCAAGAGACCCCACGTGCCACCAAGAGACCCCACGTGCCACCAAGAGACCCCACGTGCCACCAAGAGACCCCACGTGCTACCAAGAGACCCCACGTGCCACCAAGAGACCCCACGTGCCACCAAGAGAGACCCCACGTGCCACCAAGAGAGACCCCACGTGCCACCAAGAGACCCCACGTGCCACCAAGAGAGACCCCACGTGCCACCAAGAGAGACCCTGCATGCCACCAAGAGACCCCACGTGCCACCAAGAGAGACCCCACGTGCCACCAAGAGAGACCCCGCATGCCACCAAGAGACCCCACGTGCCACCAAGAGACCCCATGTGCCACCAAGAGAGACCCTGTGTGCCGAGAGAGACCCCACGTGCCACCAAGAGACCCCACGTGCCACCAAGAGACCCCATGTGCCACCAAGAGAGACCCTGTGTGCCAAGAGAGACCCCACGTGCCACCAAGAGAGACCCCACGTGCCATCAAGAGACCCCACGTGCCACCAAGAAAGACCCTGTGTGCCGAGAGAGACCCAGTACACAAGACAATTAGCGTAGCCCCTGGCATGCAGTAGGATCCACTTACATTTTAATCAGTGTAGAAATGAGCATTTCTTCATAAAAGAAGCCAACCCCCCAAGTGAGCCTCCCGGGAGCCATCATCACTGGAGGAGACCAAAGAGGAGGTGGTGGCTGAGTCCATGGACCCAGTTATTCCGTAAAATAAGGATCATCTTTAGACAGAGGACGCAGAGAGGAAAAGCGGGGGGAGGAGGGGGACAATAGCATCTGCCACCCTAGCATGATTTTGGTGACAACTTCCAAATAATGTCAGAAATGAGATGCGTGTGACACTGAAATGATAGGAAAGTGAATCTTCACAATTCACACACACACAAATGTGCATGACACACACGTGCGTGCACAAGTGGACCTGACTAGTGTTTTTTGTACTTTACAATGCGTTACGTTATATAAGAACTCTGTGTCTATCCAGTCATGGCAGAGAAAACAGACTGCTAAATAAGGGTCTGTGGAGAGGCTGAAGATGACAATGTCCTGGTAGAGATTCAATGGTGAGCCAGCTGATGGCGAGCCTTATTCAAGACAACTCTCAAAGAGCGTTGTCAATTAGCCTGGTTGAAATGCAAGTATTTTTTGCAGGGGGGTGAGGGGGACAAATTTATCCAAGAGGAAAGAAAGTAGCGAGCACGGATGAAGACTTAATGAAGCAGATGTCCCATTGTCTCACAGGGAGTTACTACAATCAAGTCTGTTTTTAACCCATTTCAAAAAGACTTGTATATATCGAGGCTTGGAAAAGTAGACTCTAAGTAGAATCTATCCAGCAAAATAGTATTTTTGTCCTGAACAGCTGAGTGATAATCTTGAGATAAATGTTGCTTAGGAGGCTGAAATTGTAAGGAGTTTTGCACTTTCTTTTTTGGCTCTGGAACACTAATTTCCATCTTGGATACATTTCTTGTCGAGAGAATACAGGAGAAAGTTGAGTAGGAAAAGACAGTATTAATGAATGGTCACCAGTTTCTACATTGCTAAACTGAAATAACCACTAATTGGGCCATTGTTAATAGCTGGTGATGAGCAAGAACATTCGATGATGCATCATTGTGTAGCTCATTCATGGCATAAAAACTAGCTCTGTTCTGCGCCTCGACCAAGTTCTGACATTCTGCAGGGAGGACTGGGGCCTCCCCTCCATTTGGAAAGGTTACTCCGCCCTGGGGCCTGCTTATTGAGACTCTAGACTCAACCCAGATTATCCTCACCCTACTTCTAACCATTCTTATCATCTGTGGAAAAATGTTCACTATTTGAGGCCATTTTGGCCGGGTGTTTGGAGAAAGGGTGAGCTCAGCCAGGTGTCAGGCTGGGGCTCGTCTCAATCAGGAAAAGGAAAAAGAATCGGCGTTGTTTTAAGGTACCTCCCAATGCTGTTCCTACCCATTGCTCAGCTGGTATTACTTCTGCGCCACCTTTCATCCAGTTTTTCATTCAGGTGGCTTTTCTTCCCTGATGTGTGCAGCAGAAAAAAAGAGCCTTCTTTCGCATGAACACCCACTACCAGGAACACAACAGACGCCATCACCACCGGTGATCGGAGCCGGTGTTGATGGGAACGGGCGCGGGTGTGTGCTGATGACAGGATTGCTTCCCGTGCCCTGGCAGCCAGGGCCGTCCCCGGCCTGATTCGAGGCCAGCTCTTCGGATGGTCTGGTCCGTGGGGTCTCTCGTCCAAGTGTTACTCTGGTTTATGTTATTTTGTCTCAAACACCGGTGTAGCTTCTTTCCCTTTGTCCCACAACTCAGTTATTTGCCAGAAACATATCTTCCCTTTCCAATACCATTCTGCTTACAAGCTGTGTGTCTTCATTTTCAGATCTTTCCAAGTGAGAAAAAAATCGCAGCTCTGCTAGAGACGCAGCACCCGGCTTTCCGGGTGCCGGCTCTCTCCCCCCTCCCCGCCCCGCCCCCCATGGCTCCACCCCAGCCCCAGG
Source organism: Dipodomys merriami (assembly GCF_024711535.1). Taxonomy (NCBI): domain Eukaryota; kingdom Metazoa; phylum Chordata; class Mammalia; order Rodentia; family Heteromyidae; genus Dipodomys; species Dipodomys merriami. The sequence goes on from NW_027202826.1 coordinate 1,201,731, forward strand.
CCCTGGCGGCTGCCCCAACCCTCTGAGACTTTAATCAAACAACACACTCCCGCAATACCAAACGTGGGCAATGGCTTTTACTTTAACGTTTTCTTTTGTTTTTATGAACTTTATAGCGGTTGATTTCCTCAACCTAAGGCCTCCTTGTGCCGTGGTGGTGCCAGGCATGGGAGAGCCAAGGAGAGAAGCGAGATGAGGAGACCGTTTAGAGCTGTGTACAAACTGCACATTCTCTCTATTCTGTCATCTAATTAGTAGTGAAAGCCAGGACTCCCGAGACATTGGGGGAAAGAGTTATGTTTAAATTAACTGGAAGGTTCCATGGAAATTGCTAAAGAAATGTGTTTGTTTCTGGTACACGGCTATTGCCTTAACCTAAAGTTTGGTGAAACTAAATAAATAAATTCATGAAAGAGAAATATCCATAGAAAGAAACATCTTCCTTGGGCAAGATACAATCTTTGTGAAAATGAAAAGAATCACATTAGAAATTATAATGTGTTGCTTTCATTCCGATATTAACCATGTTTGAAACAAAAACGGAATTTCCAATTTCTACAAAAATGGTCTCCAGGCTATCATTTGCATACTATTGCCATGTATCTGTGGGATGTATAGAAAATAAATGTTTAGCTGTCAGGATGGAAAATGGAAATTCTAAGTATACCGCTTCTACATCCGTCACCTTACCAGTTAGATGAATGGAATGCTGTTATATATTTAAGGGGTTTAGATAAGCAGCAAACAGGATCATAATCAGTTTTTTAAGCAATTCTAGCCTGGCGTGGCTGGGACTGAATTTATTTCTCTTGTGAATTGCTACCTCATCTTGAAGCAGAATGTGAGAGTAGATGTGTTCATGTTTACTTTGTTCAGTTTAATATAAACAACTTCTACATTTATTTGTCAAGTGTATTTTAATTTTATTGTCTACCTGGGGGCTCCAACCTGTGTTAAAGAGAGGAATGGAGGGCTGTCACTTTGATTGTGAGGCATCTCGCCTCATTTATATCGCGTGACGCTGTGTTTACATGTAAGTGGCAGAAGTGAGTGAATAGCACACATCGAGCCGCAGTTGTCTGTGTTTACGCGGTTGCCCAGCATCTGCACCTCTGTGACACCCATAGGAGCAGTTTGTACCTCCCCCGTGGCCCCTCCGCCCATCTTCCTTAACAAGACAATGAGGTGCTGTCCCTCTTCACCAGACGGTAAATGCTCAAAACCTCTCTTTCTGCGAACGTCTGTTCTCCTCCACTGTTCTTTCTGTTGTGCATTAATTTGCTTCTCCCTCTCCATCAGCTCGGCGCTCTCTAGATCCCCTTCCCCACTTTGAATATCACAGCGATCACTTGAAGCCCATTACCGGGCGTCCAGAGAGATTTTCATAAACTATAAACCCAGCACTGCTATGGTTCTGCCCACACCTTGCTGGTATCGGTATCTTCCGTGGCTTCTCCTCCTCCCAGATCTGAGCCATCCCTGCTCTGTGGAGCTCCAGGTCTTTGCCAACTTAGAATTCTCTGTCCTTTTGTCAGATTTCCCGGGCTCCATATTCACCTGTAAATAAATACTCCTCCATTTTCCTTGTCCTTTCTCTTGCAGAATTTTCTATTTAATTTTGTCTCTGTCCTTGTCTCCATTCTTCTGACATCTCACTCAATTTCCCCTCCACGATCAACCCATTGACACGTCTCTCCTCGGGTCAAGGACCGTCTGACTCTATGCGGAGATTCCTCCTTGCGTCTCCCCAGACGGCCCCAGCACCCCCCCCCCCGCTTGCTCTCCTCACGTGCTGGGTCAGTGGCCTCACGGTTTCGTGGTCTGTTCTGCACATTCTGCCCCCCAAGCCTCGCGGGTGCTTGTATCCGGCATTATTCCCATCCTCTGCTCTACTAAGCGTTTCTTCCAATGGACTTGCACTCAGTGCCACATCCTTAAATGTAAATTAAAATCTGAAAATAGCATTTCCACGAACCACACAGATCACAGGGAGGGGAGGCTCTGGACACTCTGTGGATCGTCTAAAGTAAGTCAAGTGGGCTGCGGTGCAGCGTGCTGCTCCCGCTGCGGACGGGCTGGGACACGCTCGGAGGTGTAGAAGCATTCCCGTCCTCAGCTCCAGGAGCCGCCGCCTCCCACCCACGGGGTGAACGCACAGGCGCCCTGCAGGGCCTGTCACTAGGGGCTTACTGCAAGGCTCTGCTGAGGTCTCCCATAAGCCTTTCCTTTTGTCATCCTATTCTTGCTCTTACCTGAGGGCTTAATAATAATATAATCCAGTTATTATTGTTATATGACCTATGACCATAATCAGTTTATTGTATAAGGAATCATTTATTACAACTGACTGTAGTTCATTGTTTAAAAAATTCATTATTAGTTATGTGATATTGAATGGTATATTATTATTTATGTAACAAATTAATTAGAATCATAGTATCAGTTATTATAATATTATAACCATATCATAAGTTGTTATATATTTTCAGAAGATGCATATATGCCACATATATTTTACAATGGCTATCTTACCCTGGTGGTATTATTGCTAATGACGATGCTCGTCATGGGTCTCTCCATCCCAGGATCTGCTTCTACTTGCCACGCAGAGGCCTCCCTACCCTTCGGGCCTTGTAGACCGCTCGGTGCCCACACAGGGGTGGAGGGCATGTGATCTGCTTCAAGTGCTCTCCCCCACCCCTGCCCCGTGTTACCACACGTGCACGGCAGGGGGGTCAAATGTGAGAATGACGAAGCGTAAGTTCAGTGACGGGGAATTTATGAACTCAGGACGGGGAAAGGCTTCCGGTGGCTGTTGTGCTGACTTCACAAAGAACACCTGTCTGCCGTGCCGCACCAGAAAAGAGAAACAGCTTTACATCGAAGGGTTTATAATGAATGCGCATTAGTTTCAGGATCAATAGCTTTGTGAGTTAGTTTGTAAATCGACGTCTACATGATGGAAGTCTTCTTTAATTTGCGCATGCTGCATTGTTGGTCTTGAAGAAGTTCCAAAAATGTTTAATAAAATTTTGCCTACTCCTGTGAAACATTTTACATTGAACTCTTCACCTCACAGTTACTGAAATGTGTAATGGCATTTGTGGTTTTGCCCAGCATCTTCTATTGACAGGGTATCTTTACAGAGTGAATCTGGCATAGGAGTTTGTACCTGTAATCCTACTGTCCAGGAGGCAGGGGACAGGAGGATTCTGGTTAAAGACTGGCCAGGCTCCACACTCCATTTAAGGGATTAGCCAGGCATGGTAGGACTTGTTCTAATCTAGCAATGTGGAGGCCTTCCACACGGCTGGAGGGCCCTCAGCATGCAAGACTTCCTACTGAATTACTTAAAAAAAAAGTCTGGTGCATGGTGGTAATGCGTGGTGCATGTGTGGTGCATGTGTTGTGCGTGTGTGGTGTGTGGTGGCAATGTGTGGTATGTGTGTGGTGCATGGTGTATGTGGTGCATGGTGGTAATGTGTGTGTGTGGTGCATGGTGTGTGTGGTGCCTGTGTGGTGCGTGGTGGTAATGCATGGTATGTGTGTGGTGCGTGTGTGGTGCATGCGTGGTGCATGTGTGGTGTGTGGTGTTAGTGCATGGTGTGTGTTTTGTGTGTGGTGGTAATGCGTGGTGTGCATGGTGTGTGTGATAATGTGTGGTGCATGTGTGGTGTGCGTAGTGGTAATGCGTGGTATGCGTGGTGCATGGTGGTAATGCATGGTGCATGTGCAGTGCGTGGTGGTAATGCGTAGTGTGTGTGTGGTGTGCGTGGTGGTAATGTGTGTTGTGTGTGGTATGTGGTGGTAATGCATGTGTGTGGTGCGTGGTGGTAATGCATGGTGCATGTGCAGTGCATGGTGGTAATGCGTAGTGTGTGTGTGGTGTGCGTGGGGGTAATGCGTGTTGTGTGTGGTATGTGGTGGTAATGCGTGTTGTGTGTGGTATGTGGTGGTAATGCGTGTGTGTGGTGTGTGGTGGTAATGCGTGGTGTGCGTGTGGTGCATGTGATAATGTGTGGTGCATGTGTGGTGTGTGGTGGTAGTGCATGGTGCGTGTTTTATGTGTGGTGGTAATGCGTGGTGTGCATGGTGCGTGTGATAATGTGTGGTGCATGTGTGGTGTGCATGGTGGTAATGCGTGGTGTGCATGGTGCGTGTGATAATGTGTGGTGCATGTGTGGTGTGCATGGTGGTAATGCGTGGTGCATGTGCAGTGCGTGGTGGTAATGCGTAGTGTGTGTGTGGTGTGCGTGGTGGTAATGCGTGTTGTGTGTGGTATGTGGTGGTAATGCGTGTGTGTGGTGCATGGTGGTAATGCATGGTATGTGTATGTGTATGGTGCATGTGTGGTAATGCATGGTGCATCAGTGGTACGTGTTCATTGCGTGGTGGTAATATGTGGTGCACACGCGGTGTGTGCGTGGTAATGCGTGGTACATGCTCGGTGCATTGTGGTGCATGTGTGGTGCGTGGTGGTAATGTGTGATGCATGTGCAGTGTGTGATGCCAACAGAACAGGACAGTGCTCTTCTCCAATGGCTGGCAGCACTGGCTGGGCCAGACCCGCAAAGCCCATGGTGCTTCCTGGATCTCCACGTTGATCTGCCTGCCCGGGACCCTTTAGGACTTGTGTTCACACTCACAGATGTGTCCTGTGTAGGGTGTACACACTGAATCCTAGACAGTCCTGGGGCTGACTTCATCTTTGATTCTCAGTGACTCTGACACTCACGTGTCCTTTACAACCCAGCCGTCTAACTAGCCCCGTCGGCTACAACCCCAGTTACAGATGTCCAAGATAAGTCAGTGAAGTCAGCTTGCCCACTGAATTAGCTCAATGGGATTTCATTTAGGCCCATTCACCCAGCGCCTGGGGATTATAATATAACCGCAGTAACAGTTTTTCTTCACTTCAGTGAGATTGGCTCAATGAAGAAGAAAACGCGTCTATCTGTTGTACCCAAGCACCAATTTCCAGCACTGACAGCTGTCCGGGCCGGGGGTGAGGTCCGGGGCCACCATGCGGCAGGCAGGCCCTGGCAGTGGCTCCACTGATGTCTGGTGTGAAGATGCAATTTAAGAGGGAAACTTTTTCACTATTGTCGAAGCACCGTCTTTAGAACAAATGTGCACACACACACACACACACATACGCGCGCGCGCACACACACACACACACACACACACACATCCCACAGAGCTTGCAAAGCCCTAACTGTAATATAACACCTTACCACCCCACCAGAGCTTTCCTCTAACTCAAGGCTTACTTCTTTTTTTTTTTTTAAATAGCTTTTTTTTTAAAATTTAATTTTATTTTGTTTGTGAACATACTGTACAGAGGAGTTACAATTACATGGGCAGGATAATGCGTACATTTCTTACCAAGCATTGCAGCCTCCTCCTTTGTTTACCCTTCACATCCCTTCCCAGCCTCCCCCCTCCCCCCCCCATCCCAATCCTATTCCTTCCCCCCCCCACCCCCCGCACCGACTTTGTAAAGCTCATTTTGGACATGACAACTTGTACTTCTCATTGTTGCAACAGGTCCACCTGTATCTTTAAACAACTGGTTTTTCCCCATCTCCTCCACAAGTTATACTGACATCAAATATAGTGAAAGCAGGGGTTATACTGTGGGGGAGGGACATGCAAAGCAACAAAGAGATAATCTTATAAATGCGTTAGAAACACATGCATGAAAGAAAAAAACATTAAAATACACATCTAAGGGTTCATTTTCCTGACATCACATTATCTGACCGTTTCCACTTGACTCATACATATACTAGATATTACAGATAACGGAAACCATGGGACCTATGTTTCTTGGGCCTGGCTTACTTCACTTAATATAATTTTTTCCAAGTTTTTCCGTTTCCTAACAAATGGGGCAATGTCATTCTTTCTGATGGAGGCATAGAATTCCATTGTGTATATATACCACATTTTCTTGATCCATTCATCTACTGAGGGGCTTCTGGGTTGGTTCCATATCTTAGCTATGGTAAATAATGCTGCAATAAACATAGTTGTGCTGGTAGCTTTAGTGTGGTCTTGTTTGTGAACATTTGGGTAAATGCCCAAAAGTGGGATTGCTGGGTCATAGGGAAGTTCTATGTGAAGACTTTTGAGGAACCTCCATACTGCTTTCCAAAGTGGTTGAACAAGTTTACATTCCCACCAACAATGAAGTAAAGTTCCTTTCTGTCCACATCCCCTCCAGCATCTGTTGTTGTTAGAGTTCTTGATTTTTGCCGTTCTAACTGGAGTGAGGTGATATCTCAATGTTGTTTTGATTTGCATTTCTTTTATGGCTAGGGATGTTGAACATTTCTTCATGTGTCTATTGCCCATCCTTCTTTCTTCTTCAGAGAAGTTTCTCTTTAAGTCTTTCGCCCACTTATTTATTGGGCAGTTGTTTCTTTGAGGATTTGTTGTTGGGGGGTTTAATTTTTTGAGTTCCAAGTATATTTTAGATATGAGACCCTTGTCCGTTGTATGGCTAGTAAAGATCTTCTCCCAATCCGTGGGTTTTCTATTGATCTTGCTAGCTATGTCATTTGCCCTGCAGAAGCTCTGCAACTTTATGCAGTCCCATTTGTCCAACCTTTCTTTGATTTGTTGTGTTTCCGGGTCTCTATTCAGAAAATTTCGGCCTGAGCCAAGGAGACCTAGGGTTTCTCCTATTCCATCCTGTAATGTTTTCAGAGTGTCTGCTTTGACTTCAAGGTCTTTGATCCATTTGGAGTTGATTCTGGTGCAGGGTGATATATAAGGATCTAGCTTAAGTTTTCTACATGTAGTTAACCAATTTTGCCAGCACCATTTACTGAAGAGGCTGTCTTTCTTCCATTCTATTGTTTTAGCTCCCTTATTGAAGATTAGATGGCTATAGGTCTGTAGGTTCATTTCTGGGTTTTCAATTCTATTCCATGGTCCTGAGGTCTGTTCTTATGCCAATACCAAGCTGTTTTGATTACTATGGCTTTATAGTAGAGTTTGAAGTTTGGTATTGATATTCCTCCAGCAGTGTTCTTTCCGTTGAGGAGCGTTTTTGCTATTCGGGGTCTTTTATTTTTCCATATGAATTTTTGGATTGCCTCTTCTATTTCCGTGAAGAATGAGGTTGGAATTTTGATAGGTATTGCGTTCAATTTGTAGATAGCCTTGGGAAGAATTGCCATTTTCACAATGTTAATCTTTCCAATCCAGGAGCATGGGAGGTTTTGCCATTTTTTAAGTTCTGTGTTGATTTCCTTTTTTAAGGTTTTAAAGTTTTCATCATAGAGGTCCTTCACTTCTTTAGTTAAGTTAATTCCTAGGTATTTTATTTTTTGTGGGGCTATTACAAATGGAGTTGCTTTCCTAATTTCAGCCACACTTTTCTCATTGTTGGCATACAGAAAAGCCATTGATTTTTGGGGGTTAATTTTATAACCTGCTACTTTGCCAAAGTTTTGAATCAGCTTGAGTAATTTGGGAGTGGAGTCTATGGGATTCTTTAAATACAAGATCATGTCATCTGCAAAGAGGGAGAGTTTTATTTCTTCTTTCCCTATTTGGATCCCCTTCATGTCTGCATCTTGTCTTATTGCTGTAGCTAGGCATTCTAATACTAGATTGAAGAGAAGTGGAGAGAGTGGGCATCCTTGTCTTGTTCCTGAGTTAAGAGGAAATGGCTTTAGTTTTTCACCATTGAGTATAATGCTGGCTGTAGGTTTGTCATATACAGCCTTTATTGTATTGAGGAATGTTCCATGGATTCCTAATTTTTCCAAAACCTTCATCATAAAGGGGTGTTGGATCTTGTCGAATGCTTTTTCTGCATCTATTGAAATAACCATGTGGTTCTTATTCTTGCTCCTGTTGATGTGATGAATAATATTAATTGATTTGCGTATATTGAACCAGCTTTGCATCCCTGAAATGAATCCTGTTTGATCATGGTGTATGATTTTTTGGATGAATTGTTGAAGTCGATTGGCCAAAATTTTGTTGAGAAGTTTTGCATCAATGTTCATCAAAGAAATGGGTCTATAGTTCTCTTTCTTTGATGAGTCCCTGCCTGGTTTTGGGATGAGGGTTATGATGGCTTCATAGAATGTGAGCTTTCTCTTTCAATTTCATTGAAGAGTTGGAGGAGTATTGGTGTGAGCTCTGCTTTGAAGGCCTTGTAAAATTCCACTGTAAAACCATCTGGTCCTGGACTTTTCTTAGCTGGGAGGTCTCTTATTGTTGTTTCTATTTCAATGCTTGATATGGGCCTGTTGAGCTGGTTTAACTCATCTTGGTTTAGTTTTGGTATGTCAATATTTGCTAGGAAAAGGTCCATTTCTGTCAAGTTCTCAAACTTATTAGCATAAAGTTTTGAGAAGTATTCCCTTATAATGTTCTGAATCTTGGTTGTTTCCGTGGTAATGTTTCCATTCTCATCTCTGAGTTTATTAATTTGGGTGTGTTCTCTCCTTTTTCTGATAAGATTTGCTAAGGGTCTGTCAATTTTGTTAAGTTTTTCGAAGAACCAACTCTTTGTTTTGTTGATTCTTTCTATAGTTTTTTTGGATTCTAATTCATTTAATTCTGATTTAAATTTGATTATTTCTTTCCGTCTACTGGATTGGGGTTTATCTTGCTGCTCTTTTTCAAGAAGGTTTAGATGTATCATTAAATTGCTAGTTTCAGATCTCTCCAATTTGTTGATGTAGGAGCTCAGAGCTATAAACTTGCCTCTGAGTACTGCCTTTGTTGTGTCCCAGAGGAGCTGGTAATTTGTGTGTTCATTTTTGTTGAAAAGCATGAACATTTGAATTTCCTTTCTAATCTCTTCCATGACCCACTCTTGATTCAGCAGTGTGTTGTTCAGCCTCCATGTGATACCGGACTTTCTTTGGTGGCTTTTGGTGTTGAGTTCTAATTTTATTCCCTTGTGGTCAGAGAGAATGCAAGGTATAACTTCAATGTTTCTGAATTTAGACAAGTTTGCTTTGTGGCCTAAAATGTGGTCTATTTTAGAAAACATTCCATGTGCTGCTGAGAAAAACGTGTATTCTGATGCTGCTGGGTGAAATGTTCGGTAGATGTCTGTTAAGTCTAGTTGATCTATGCAGCTGTTTAGATCTGCAGTTTCTCTGTTGAGTTTTTGCTGAGTTGATCTATCTAGTGGGGAGAGTGGTGTGTTAAAATCCCCAACAATTAATGTCTTTGGATCTATATGGGATTTGAGGGAAAGTAGTGTTTCTTTGATAAATTTGGGTGCTCCATTGTTTGGCGAATAGATATTTAGAATTGTAATATCCTCCTGAAGGAGAGATCCTTTAATTAGTATGTAGCGACCTTCTTTATCTCTTCTCACGAATTTTAATTTGAAGTCTATTTTATCTGATATTAGGATTGCAACTCCCGCCTGTTTATGGGGGCCGTTTGCTTGGTAGATTTTGTTCCAGCCTTTAACATTGAAAATGTGTTTGTTTTTATGGGCAAGATGTGACTCCTGCAGGCAGCAGATAGAAGGGTCTTGTTTTTTAATCCAACTAGACAGTCTATGTCGCTTAATTGGAGAGTTCAGTCCATTAACGTTAAGAGATAGGACTGAGAGGTATTTGGGAGTTCCTGCCATGTTATCCACCTTCTTGGGGGCTGTGAAAACTGGGTTCTTCCTATGGTTCTTGGATTCTCAGTTTGGGTGCAGTTTCTTGGCCTTTGTTGTGGTCTTGTTGGTTTTCTATGTGTAGGACATCTTTAAGAATCTTTTGTAGGGCTGGTTTGGTGGAGATGTATTGTTTCAATTTTTCTTTGCTATGGAAGGTTTTTATTTGGCCTTCAGTTATGAAGGAGAGTTTAGCTGGGTACAGTATTCTTGGTTGATAGTTGTTTGTTTTTAGGGCATGGCATACGTCATTCCAGGCTCTTCTTGCTTTGATTGTCTCTGCTGAGAAATCTGAGGTGATTCTAATTGGTTTCCCTTTATAGGTGATTACCCTTTTCTCCTTGACAGCTTTAAGGATCTTTTCCTTGGTCTGAGTTGATCCTGTGTGGATTATAATGTGACGGTAGGATGTCCTATTCTGGTCTGGTCTATTTGGGGTTCTAAAAGCTTCTTGTATCTGAATAGGCCTATCTTTTTGTATGTTTGGGAAGTTCTCTGCTAGGATCCTGTTAAACAAATTTCCTAGACCATTAACTTCTGTTTCTAGGCCTATCTTTTTGTATGTTTGGGAAGTTCTCTGCTAGGATCCTGTTAAACAAATTTCCTAGACCATTAACTTCTGTTTCTAGGTGCTCCTCTACACCCATTATCCTTAGATTAGGCCTTCTGATGGTGTCTTCCAGGTGTTGGATAGATCTATCATATTTCTTGGACTTGTCTTGGATGGTTGTATGTTCTTTCTCTATAATATCTAAGCTGTCTTCAATCCCTGAGATTCGATCTTCTGCATGGTCTAACCTGCTGTCAAGACTCTCTACTTTGTTTTTTATCTCTTTTCCTTCTAATTGGTCAGCTTCTAATTGGTCAGCTTTGAAGCTCTGTTTTAGGTCTTGTATGAATTTCTTTACTTCCTTAATTTGGTGTTCAGTGTTTGTTCTCAAATCACTTAGTTGATTGGTTATGGTTTCTTTGGACTCCCATTCCTTCTGTTGGGTTCCATTCAGCATTCCCTTTGTGGTCTCCCTGACTTCCTTCAGCTCTTTGTTAATGGATTCCATGAATGCCTTTAGTGATCTTTGTGTATTCTCTACCTGGTCTCTCAATTCCTGAATTACTCTTTGATTAGCTTCTTCCCGTCTGTGGGATTCCTGCAGTTCTCTTTCTTCCCGTTCATGGGATTCCTGCAATTCTCTTTGAGTGTTCTCAGCCTGCTCACGCCATTCCTCCCTTTCTCTTTGAGTATTCTCAAGTTGTTCACGCAAATCCTGTATCAGTTTTTGAGTAGCTTCCTCACGCTTATGATATTCCTGTATAAACTTTTGGGATGCCTCCTCTCTCTCCCTATCACGCTCATTCAGAGTCCTTTGTAAGTTGTCAAACTTCTCATTTATCATGTTTGCCACCAGTGTTTGTAGGGCTATTTGGGAACTCTCCTCTGGGTTGTTCATTATCTGATCTGACTCCTGATTATCAAGATTGGGAATTGAGGTACCCGGATTTGCCATTTTTCTTGTGTTTTTCCGGCTTACTCTGCCCATTTGAGATGAAAATAGCACCAGTTTTGTGCTAGAACACTATCTTAAGGCAACCATCAACCAACGTTTGCATTTATACAGTCAATAGTCTACAGATACAATCTAGTTCAACAGATACATCTATTCAACATCAAACAACTATATGTTAATGGGTTTCGAACCGCAGAGAATTTGGAAAACCAGAAATTTTTAGGGTTAGGGAGAGATGTGGGTAAAAAATAGGAATAGATTGGTGTGGGGAGGCACAGGGAGAGTTAACTATGTCCTAATCTCAATGCAGGAAATAGGTTGGGTAGGATGCAAGTAGAGAGAGAGAGAAAAGGAAGAAAGGGAAAGGGAAATGAAAAGAGACCAGAAAAAAATAGAAACGTAAAAATTAATATTATTATGGAGATTAAAAGACCATCTATTTAGAAAGGAATGTGAGTATATTAATAGAAGGGTAGGGACATAGAGGAGAAGTGAAAAACTTAAGAAAATGTTTAAAATATTATATAAGTATAAAGAGGTAGTACTGCTATTAAGGAATTTAAGTCTCAGAGGTTTTGAATTGAGTAATAAATTTGTGGATTAAGTGTGTACACAATGGGGGATAGGGTCTACTAGTTAACTACGGGTTTATCTGAGGATATGCAGGACAAGAGTTAAGTCACATACAGAAGATCAAAGGAGAGGAAAAGGTGAAAAGGATTAGAAAGGGAGAGAAAAAGATCAGAAGTTCAGTAGAGCTAGACAAAAAAACCAAAAAGATAGTTAAGAAAGAAAGAAAAAGAGAAAGAAGACAAGAAAAGAAAGGAAAACACACATTCATGTATTCCTAAAATAAAAATTATAAGAGGAAAAAAAAAAGTTACTGGAAAACAATTATTTTTTCAAAAAAGGCAAAAATTAAAGATTAATACAATTTTTAGAAAAGGAAAAAAATTATATATATATATATATATATAAGGTACCAAAAAAAAGAAAAAAAAAGAGAAAAAAAAAAAGAAGAGGAAGAGAAGAAAAAAAAAAAGTTCTTTGATTTTTTTTTTTTTAATTTTTTTGGGAGGGGTGGGAAGAATCCTGTATCTCCCTTTTGTCTGTAAACAGCCTCTTGTTGGAGTCTCTGGTCAGCTTGAGGTCCTGTGGCTTGATTGGTTTCTTAAGTCAGTTTGTTTGAACAGGCAGAAAAATGCTCTGCTTTACCCAAGATTTTGAGATCCCCCTCCCAGATTAGTTTACTGGGAGGGTGATCTGCTTTGAGAATCACAAAAGAGGGGGATGCAGTGGTAAGGCTAGGTTCTGGGTAGAGTTGAGGCCTTTCAACAATCAGTAGCTTTTTCCTGGGGCTATTTTGTGAAAAACAAAAACAAAAAAAACAAAAAAAAAACCTCACAGAGCCCAGCCTGGAGACGTTCTCAGGGTTTCTGTTTTTCAATTGATTGTTGAGGCTGCTAGAGGGAGGGGCAGCCTCTGGCTCTGGTTACCCAGTGAGGAAAGCCACTCCAATGGCTGGTGCCTGAGCTGGGTGACTTTTCCCTGGATGGAGCCGAGTCTGGCAGGTCACTTCGCCGCCGTTAAGTTCTTGTGACCTGCTAAATGACTCGTTTTATTCCAAGGCCTGGGTTGGAGCTGGCAGCTCCTCCGAGCTTTGTCGGTATCCAAGATGGAGATCACCGGTGCTGGGGGGGAAGGGGTGGCCCTCCCTCCTTTGCTCCCTGAGAAGGAGTGAGGACGTCAGGCTTCTACTCATGTCGAGTCTTGGATCCTGGGTCGTCTCTGGTCTGCGAACTGCAGGATGAAGATGTCCGCTCCTTGTCGGTTCTTGCTGGTGTTGAGTAGAATCCGCTCGCCTGCTGCGTCTGGCTCCTTCGTCCTGGACTTTCTGTGTGAGCGCTCAGTTATGGCCCCCGTGGCTGTGTTCTCCGCTGGGACCCTGCCGCCGCGGCGGCTGCTGGCAGGCGCTCAGATGTGTCTTTTTGCCTTGGCTTCCCCTCTCTTGTCTAACTCTCTGTCCTGTGATGGCACACTTGGTGTGATTCTCTGGCTTAGGACTGTTCACTGGAACTCTAAAACTGCTTTCTATGCGAGAGCTTGTTCAGATTCCAGCTTCTCCTCTGCCATCTTCCCCAAGAATAATCTCAAGGCTTACTTCTTAAATCTCAGCTCCTGGAGTCTGGCGATGCGGCTCACGGGAGAACGCCAGCCTACGATCCCATCTCCTAGCAAGCACAAAAATGCCCTTTAAAATATTTGTTTTTCAATGGACAAAACCCATGTCTGTTCCGGAGCCTGTGTTTAGCAAGGCCTCTGGGCCACCTCCACGTCGGCGGTCGGTGCTGACGTTTGCTTTGGTGGGTGCTCCACGTCCAGTGGTCGGCTCTCCACGTCCAGCGGTCGGCCTTCCACGTCCAGTGGTCGGTGCTGACGTTTGCTCCTCCACATGGGCAGTTGGTGTTGACGTTTGCTTTGGTGGGCGCTCCACGTCCAGCGGTCGGCGCTGATGTTTGCTTTGGTGGGCGCTCCACGTCCAGCGGTCGGCGCTGATGTTTGCTTTGGTGGGCGCCGTTGCGAGGCCTGGCTTCTCGCCCTGCATCTTCTATAGCTTTGCTTGTAAAATGCAAATTTTAATAGATACGTTAGAGGATGTTGGAGTTCTCCATCTGTTTTCCCTATTTCAAACATGAAAGCTCTTCCAGCTCATAGATTAAATACTGTCTGACTAGTTTTATATGATTAAATTGTTTCTTGTTTTCTTGGTGTGTGTGTGTGTGTGTGTGTGTGTGTGTGTGTGTGTGTGTGTGTGTGTGTTGGTCATAGGGCTTGACCTCAGGGTCTTGACTCACTGACCTTGAGCTCTGTTTTCTCAAGGCTGGTGCTTTACCACTGGAGTGATAGCTCCACTTCTAGGTCTTGTTTTGTTTTTTGATTAAGATGGTCTCACAGACTTTCCTGCCTGGGCTAGCATTGAACCATGACCTCAGATCTCAGCCTACTGAGGAGCCCTGGGTCATACCATTTACCATTTAACACACTTAAGGTGTGTCTTAAAGTTTTGATTTTGAGATAAGAATGTATTATTTGTTTATGTGATGATGAATAGCAACTTTTAAACCTAAACTTCAATTTGGGGAAATCTATTATAATTTCTTTTAGCCATGCCTATAGTAATTTCTTCATCCAAGGTACTTATTTTGAAAAATTTGGAGACACTTCAGGGTAAGGGCATGTGTAGTAGAAATTTGTTCTGAAGAATGAAAGACAGCATGCATAAATTACCCTGCAGGAAACATTGCATTAACTACAGACATCTGACCTTCATTGAATATGGCATGATTCATCATGTAAGCAGCTTCTGCAAATAAATTTTGGGAGAGGTAACAGTTGTCTGGAGCTTGGCAGTGGAGAGGAGTCATTTTGTAATTGAGCATTAAATTTATGAAGTCAATAGCATCAACAATATATCCTGATTTTATCTTAATTGGATGCAATTAAACCTAGGTGTGCTTTTCATAAAATTAAAGATATGAGGCTGAACGATATCAAAGACAAGACACTGATGCACTTTGATAGATGAAATAAATTGAGCTTTTACACTCTTGGCTTTTCCACATGTTTATGCAGATAAGTGAAAAGAAGCAAAGTAGTTCATGATGTCCTGGACTTCCATTTCCAAGGCTGACAACGAAGGAAACTATTGCTTTGAAGGTCAGTCTCCATTGATCTGTCCATTTAGACACACACACGCTCACACACACACTCACTCACTGTCACATACACACACATATAAATTAGGTAGTTATGATAGAGGTGTGATATATATATATAATGTATATTACTTGTAGACATACATTATATGTTGTATACGTTGTATATTATATATACATATATGGTATACACTGTATATGTAATATACATACCCAAGGAATATGCATGTCCTTTAGGTCTATCTTCCGTGTATAAGCCAGGCACATACGATTGTGGAAAGACAGGTTTTTCAGGAATTGGAGCTGTGAAAAGTGGGCACGCACTGGCAGGAGAGGGAGACTGGGCTTCAAACTCTGAACCTGTGCAAAACCAACTCCAGGTGGATCAAGAAACTCTAAGCATTAAACATCTACGTCCAGTGCAGGAAGCGGAGCGAGAACCCTGGTGGCCCGGAGGCAGCCCTCGGCCGCCTTTGCCGCCCTGGGGAGGGGCAGTGGCAGGCGTGTGGGCCGGGTGCGCCTCTGCTTTCCATCTGCTGTGTGTCCACAGCCTGATGCAAGACAACTGGTCTCTGGTCCCTGTGCCCACTCCGTGCCCACTTCCGCAGGGCTTTCCGCGTTCTTCTTGCGCTCTTCTGTGCTATGTGCATCCAGACCAGCGGATGAGATGCGTCACGCCGTGCAGATCTGGGCTCCGTGTCTGGTGTCCAGCCTGGCTGTGTCCAGTCCTGTCCTGGAGGGTGCGCTGTGGGTCGCAGTCCCACCCGATGCCCTGGCGGGGCCGTCGGAGGCCTAGGCTGGCCTGGCTGCCCGCTGCCTGGGGTGAGAGTTAAACATTTTCCTCTTCCAGGCTGCAAACAAACTTGACGACCAGTTAGCTGAAAAACAGTTTTCAAGAACAAGGATGTGTGTTTTCCCATTTTAGGTCTCAAATTTCTATTAGGACAGTATAGCTTAAGGTGGAGGAATCACGTTTTCCTGATGTCCTTAAATACATCAAGTGCATCATTATTTGTGCTATGTAGTAGGTGGATGGAAGAAAAGTACTAACTTCTTATTTTAGTGGAAAATTTAAAACATAAATGTTTACGAATAATCAGTTTCTCAATACAATTTTGCAACTTATTCCGTTTATTTGTACTTTAACATTATCGTTCACCAATGGCTTTGTGTAAGATTTTGCTTTAGAATTATACAGCCAACTGTTGTTGTTGTTTTTTAACTGACTAGAGGAGATAGATTTGTCAGCATTGAAGTTTTTCTTGAATTTATTTTATCTGTTCAAAGTTGAGAACGTGAAGGATCCTTTCCCGATGCTGTCTCCCACAGCGGAGCTTTTAACTATCACTTGCAATTACACTGAAGACACCCACTGCTTAATCTGTAACTCCAACCTGCACGTCCCTCCTGAGTCCCCACCCAGAGCCGATCTTCCTCAGTCCCAGCCCAGCATTTAGCGTGGCCCAGCCCCTCTATCGGCCATCAGCCTTCAGTCAGGAGGGGGAGGACACTTCAAAGAACTAAACATAGCTCCCAGGGGCTCCATGCATAAAGCATCTATTTTCCTTCTCTGAATCCACTTCTGTGTCTCCGAGCCAGGTCACACACGGCCCCTGGCATCTCCCGGTGCCCCGGGGCTGCTGCCGGGTGCTTCCCGGGGACAGCGCTGTTTTCTGTTTGGTATATCACCACGTCCATTGATCACCTTTATGATAAAATACAGATAAAATCCACAGGCAGGGAGTGGGATGTACAGAATGTAGCTAGGAGACATTTTTCCTCTTTGACAACTAGTGCACTGACACAGCATACATCTGCTCCCTGAGGTCGAGGACAGGGGGTAGGAAGGTCACAGGGCTGGGGCAGGGGTAGGAAGGTCACAGGGCTGGGGACAGGGGTAGGAAGGTCACAGGGCTGGGGACAGGGGTAGGAAGGTCACAGGGCTGGGGACAGGGGTAGGAAGGTCACAGGGCTGGGGACAGGGGTAGGAAGGTCACAGGGCTGGGGACAGGGGGTAGGAAGGTCACAAGGCTGGGGACAGGGGTAGGAAGGTCACAGGGCTGGGGACAGGGGTAGGAAGGTCACAGGGCTGGGGACAGGGGTAGGAAGGTCACAGGGCTGAGGACAGGGGGTAGGAAGGGGACAGGGGGTAGGAAGGGGACAGGGGGTAGGAAGGGAACAGGGGGTAGGAAGGGGACAGGGGGTAGGAAGGCCACAGGGCTGGGGACAGGGGTAGGAAGGTCACAGGGCTGGGGACAGGGGGTAGGAAGGCCACAGGGCTGGGGACAGAGAGTAGGAAGGTCACAGGGCTGGGGACAGAGAGTAGGAAGGTCACAGGGCTGGGGACAGGGGGTAGGAAGGTCACTGGGCTGGGGACAGGGGTAGGAAGGGGACAGGAGGTAGGAAGGGGACAGGGGGTAGGAAGGCCACAGGGCTGGGGACAGGGGGTAGGAAGGTCACAGGGCTGGGGACAGTGGGTAGGAAGGTCACAGGGCTGGGGACAGGGGGTAGGAAGGGGACAGGGCTGGGGACAGGGGTAGGAAGGCCACAGGGCTGGGGACAGAGGGTAGGAAGGGGACAGGGCTGGGGACAGGGGGTAGGAAGGTCACAGGGCTGGGGACAGGGGGTAGGAAGGTCACAGGGCTGGGGACAGGGGGTAGGAAGGTCACAGGGCTGGGGACAGGGGGTAGGAAGGTCACAGGGCTGGGGCAGGGGTAGGAAGGTCACAGGGCTGGGGGCAGGGGTAGGAAGGTCACAGGGCTGGGGACAGGGGGTAGGAAGGCCACAGGGCTGGGGACAGGGGTAGGAAGGGGACAGGGCTGGGGACAGGGTTAGGAAGGTCACAAGGCTGGGGACAGGGGGTAGGAAGGTCACAAGGCTGGGGACAGGGGGTAGGAAGGTCACAGGGCTGGGGACAGGGGGTAGGAAGGCCACAGGGCTGGAGACAGGGGGTAGGAAGGTCACAGGGCTGGGGGCAGGGGGTAGGAAGGGGACAGGGCTGGGGACAGGGGGTAAGAAGGTCACAGGGCTGGGGGCAGGGGGTAGGAAGGGGACAGGGCTGGGGGCAGGGAGTAGGAAGGGGACAGGGCTGGGGGCAGGGGGTAGGAAGGGGACAGGGCTGGGGACAGGGGTAGGAAGGTCACAGGGCTGGGGGCAGGGGGTAGGAAGGTCACAGGGCTGGGGGCAGGGAGTAGGAAGGGGACAGGGCTGGGGACAGGGGGTAGGAAGGTCACAGGGCTGGGGACAGGGGGTAGGAAGGTCACAGGGCTGGGGACAGGGGGTAGGAAGGTCATAGGGCTGGGGGCAGGGAGTAGGAAGGGGACAGGGCTGGGGACAGGGGGTAGGAAGGCCACAGGGCTGGGGACAGGGGTAGGAAGGGGACAGGGCTGGGGACAGGGTTAGGAAGGTCACAAGGCTGGGGACAGGGGGTAGGAAGGTCACAAGGCTGGGGACAGGGGGTAGGAAGGTCACAGGGCTGGGGACAGGGGGTAGGAAGGTCACAGGGCTGGGGACAGGGGTAGGAAGGGGACAGGGCTGGGGACAGGGGGTAGGAAGGTCACAGGGCTGGGGACAGGGGGTAGGAAGGGGACAGGGCTGAGAAGCTGCGTGGTGATGTCCACACTACCAGTCCAGTCTCCTGTTGTTGGCCAGAGATTGGGTCAATACATGAGCACAAGACAGAGGTGAGACACACGTACAGCCCTGAGACATGAGGCCGCCCAGCCTCCCTGATGCGGCCAGTGGACCTCGGCTGACCCACACCGTGGTTTGTGGGCTTCCTGAGGCGCCGGCCTGAGACGTTCTCAATGGGACAGAGGAGGAAAACAGTAGGAGGTCCTCGGGGCCAGCAAGGCTGCTTCTGTTTTGTGTTGTGGTTTTAAACCTGCAACATGTTCCTATTCCAAAGGAGCATGGAACGTGTGTGTGTGTGTGTGTGTGTGCGCGCGCGCAAGTGTGCATGACGTATGGTTATATGTGCATTTGGCAGCGAGTCCTGGATTCAAACCCAGGCTTCCAGCTCGCCCTACCAGACCTCCGCTCGCTGTGTGTTCCTGTTTACATTCCTGTCTTGATTTTGTCTGGGTCGGGCTGAATTCCAATCCCCACCCGTTTATACATCCACGTGTAGCCCCCACATCCAGCGAGTGCTGACGTGGGGTCGGCGATGGTTGAGCTGGGCCTGTCTCCCTGACCTTGGCCGTGTTCCCTGACACAGGCAGTGGGGGGTGGGAAGAAGGGTGGGGCCTGTGGGGGGGAGGGAGGGCGGGGCCTGTGTCACTGGGCCAGGACCTGGCCCGGGTGACCTGTGTGTGCACGCCTCCTCCATGGAGTCTCGTGAACTCTCGTGCCCCGATTGACCTCTAACCCAGAGCCCCCCAAAAAGCTGGCCCTGCAGCTGGAACCATTGCCCGGGCTCCTGGTTCATTACTTCTAGGAGGGACAGACATTATGTCTACCTTGGTTTTCAGAAGTCACCTGGAAGCAGGTGACGTGTTTTCTGCATGCCAGCTTAAAATAGGGTTTTGCAATCTGTCGCTTTTTCCTTGGGTGTTTACTTTTCAAGCTCGGATCTGGCCTTCTTCCCCTGCTGAAAGAAACCCGTTGGTTACCAGAACACGGACAGTCGGTAGGCAAGCGCCAAGCCTGCCATGGACTCCGTCCTGGCTGAGGTTTAAGCGCTCTGCACGTACAAATGTCAGGTCTGCATCTGGAAACAGGGGCTCCATTACGTCAGGTGCATGAAAACCGACTAATCGGTGTAAAGCGTGGATTAGAAAAGACATGATGAAAACACGTTCTTCACATCTGTGGCAAGCCTGCGTGCGAAGTAAGCACCCTGCGGTTCATCTGCCCACCTGGCCCAGCAGCCCTGCGGCTTTTTCTGCCACTTGGAATCTTTTACCCCAAGATGCAAACCCGAAGACGAGGTGTCTGTGAAAACGTGGGGTGCACTCCACACGCATATTTCAAGGATCTTCCTCTTTCCTCCAGCAATGACTCAGTTGAAGAGTCATAATTCTCTTCTTTGGGGCCAGTCATCACTCACTATTGATAAGCAGGCAATAAAATTGTATTGTGCTGGAAGGCGTGAACGTGCCAGCTAATTCCAACCTCTGAGCAGAGGCGGTTCCAAGGGAAAACTTTAAAAAGGACTGCACTGACTTTTTAAAAATGTTTATTTTCTGAGATGGGAATCGTCATGTATTTTGTCCTTAAATTTGTATCTCATTACCCAGAGACCCTCGCTGATGCCCTTTCTGGGAACGTGTGCATGCAGAGAACATGCAGAATCAGGTCTCCTTCGCCGTCGAAGGAGGCGAGTGGAGAAGACAGAGAAATAAGAAAGGAAAGGCGGGCGCGGAGAACATGGAGAGTGCCGTGGTCTCGCACGCGTATCCCCTTCATTTCTCTTTCTGACTTGGTTTCTGCGGAAACAATGGAAGGGGAGGGAAACCCAGTGCTTTCCACACGGTAAAGGGAGTGTAAAGTTAATTCAATCTACAGCGAAGTCCTTGCCACCAGCCGGACTGACCGTAGAGCTGACTTAGAGAGATCCAGAAAAGCCTAGAAGTCACAGGACAAAGGAACCTGAGAAACAGAATGGGAAATGCACCGTGGACGGGGCGCTCCAGGGAAGGGCTGGCCTGGGGGACCGTGAAGCCCTAGACGTGACCCAGGCCAAGGCGCCTTGGGGAATGACCCGGGCAGAAGTGTGGGCTCTGGAGGCAGCCGACCGTGTGGCCTGTGCGAAGGCGTGGCGTGTGGCGGGCGCGCTGCACACGCAGCTCTCCTGATTGTTTAGGAGAAACAATCATAACATCGAAGTCCCTGTCTAGAGGAAATGGGCAGGCGAAGAGCAAATAAGGAAAATGTAGGAATCCTAGTTAGGTGTCCATTAAAGCTGGTACAGAGGGCGGCATTAACCTTAACTCAGGGAGCAGTCCCTTCACCCCGCAGAACGCCGCGGCCACCGCTTCTCGGACGCCGTCTCTGCGGGAACAAAGCGATGCCACCAAATTTTGGGAATATGCAGTCTGAGTGTTCTCAGAGCATTAGAACACCAAGATCAAAGGCATGCTCATGTTCATTTCCTTTAGTTAGAGAGGAGAGAGTCCTTGGAATCAAAGTAGCAGCAGCCTTGTAAGAATTTATTAGTGGCAGTGCCCGATTTGACGAGCAGTTAGAAAGCATATCTTTTTCTTCTCATCAACAGACAACTGATGACATTCTCTGATCTGAAAATTAGAAAGTGGGATTTGTGTTTTCTCGGGAAATGAAACAAAAATTTTCAAAGGGAAGCCTTCAAACTCTTCCCCAAAGGCTCCTCAAATCATTTCCGCTCGCACAATCATAAATCGAGTTCTCTTATCTTAAATTTTGTCTTAAGAGACAACACAGAGTTAGCTTGAGAGCTGAACTGCATTCATGTCTTCTCCTCTCGATTCCAAGTTTGAAGCTTGAGTCTTTATTGAAGTATTTGACGTTTCAGAATGGAT
This sequence comes from Dipodomys merriami, assembly GCF_024711535.1. Taxonomy (NCBI): domain Eukaryota; kingdom Metazoa; phylum Chordata; class Mammalia; order Rodentia; family Heteromyidae; genus Dipodomys; species Dipodomys merriami. The sequence continues at coordinate 1,223,101 of NW_027202826.1, forward strand.
CATGAATTGAAATGTAACTCCAGATTGCAGATGGGAGGCAAGCAAATAAATGCATATCTTAGGCAGCGTTGTGTGACAGTGGTAAGTAGATTAGCTGTAAGGACCTGGTAAAGAGCTGAGTCTGGCGTTCCAACCCATGTCTACAGTCAGGCACCCAGCACGGCATTGCTAAGGTGGGCACCATCTCAGGAAGCCGCTGTCGACTAGTAAAAGCTGGTACCAGTTACATGAAGGAAGCTGGTTTTGAGAGCTAAAGGAAGGCATTCATAAGAAGTCGTCTGTTCTGCTACTCTTAAGATTATATGGTTATGAGGATATACAACAGTCTGAGGAGTGGATCAGTCTCCTCTCCCACAGGAGTGGGAGGAGACAGAAGTTTTAAATTAAGTTTTAAAAAATATTTAAATTTAAATATCTAGTATGTTAAATGCCTTGCCGTTTAATCAATTTCAGACTAAATACTCCAGCAATCTCTTTAAGGTCAGAATTCTGTTCATTGTGGGAGATTGGCAATGGCACCACCAGCATTCTCCATCATTGTGAGCCAGGGCCTTCTCTGCAAGGACAGCCAGGTGCACCTGCCCGAGACTGGCCTTGCTCTGTGCTGACCTTGCCCTGGCCTGGCCTTGATCTGTGCTGACTGGCCTGGCCCTGGACTGACCTTGCTCTGTACTGGCTTTGTTCTGGCCTGGTCTTCTTGTACAGACAACTCAGTGCCATTGTAAAGTTGTATGCTGATCTAAGGCATTCAGGATCTCGATGATAAAATAAAAGGGCAGCTCCTACACCAGAGAGCTCATCACGTTTCTGGAAAATAACCAAAAAGACAAAGCATGAAAATCTGATTTTTAGACGTCTTGTAGCATACAGATCACCTACTCTAAATTCATTGGTAATATTTTAACTATTCCTTGAAAAGAGAGGGAAGGAAACAAAACAAGGTTAAATTGTTGAAATAATTGTGTTTCTGAGTTTTTTTCTCATTCTGGAAAATTCTTGGGGGATTTTTCTGCACAACGTCAGGTCCTTCCTTCCCCTGCATTCAGGGTCTCTCTAAGTCGAGGTCTGTGCTTTGGCATCTGCTCAGAGACCTTCCACACACTTCCCCTTCTCCTCTCTCACCTGTCAGATAATGTTCTCATTTTGAAATGCTAATGTTCGGCTTTATGTAGCACCTTTGTGGAAAGCCTCTGACACATGATAAATGTTTTAGCTTATTGTAAAGAGCTTCTGCCTTAAACCATCTGATAGAGAAACAGTTTGAGACCATTTTGCCTCTCTTTTCTTATTGTATATTTTACTTTGCTATTCAGAGCTTGTTTCTCCCTAAATCCCAACTGGTATATAAAAATCACAATACTATCCCAAGGTAAAAACTAATTCAGTAACTCAATAAACATATATTTTAAATAGTTACTATTTTACCAAGTAATTTTTAAATTTATGAAATGCGGTCCTCTCCACTTGATAAGTTTGTTTTCAAGGGGAGGTTAGGAAATTTAGAGCACTCAAGACTTTCCTTTACCACAAGAGTATTTTGAACATGTTGAGAGAAATTCAGGGAACTCTGATTCTATTAAAAGTGACCTCATCTACCTGCTCACACCTGCTGTGCATTGCAGTTGTAACAGAAACTAGCAAGTGGTTTAAAAAATAAGCATATATATATATATATATTCACACATACATGTACATGCATGCATACTCACACACACAAAAACACACCAAAGGAGAAATTAAGCACATGCTCCTCCGCTCAGCTATAGCAGATTGTCTGCTAAGGAAAAGATATTTTTCCTTGCAATTCAAAGCAGATGTCAAGCGAATGGCTGTATCTGCAAGAATTAAGGAAGCCATCACACATGATCAGTGAGGTTGTAAACGGAGTGATCGCCCTGTACCTTCAAGGTGAGTTTTGTGTGATAATCACCGCGGACATGACGTGGACAAGTGGAGGACTGGGGCGCGTGTTAAGACAGTTTGTTATCTGAGCCCGAGCTGCAAAGGCCAGTTTTACTGGAAGGTGCGCTCTTGCCGATATTGTCTTCAACGAACGATGAGGAGGAGTCTGGCAGACTGTGTATAATCAGGCATAGCGCTTGCTGGCTTGTCCAGGTGTTGCACCTGGGTGTGTGTGTGGTTGGCTAGGGCATCTGGGGCGAAGCCAGGCCCAGATGGACAGGGAAGCGTGTGGTCTCATGACCCCAGCATGGGGGGTATCACTGAGGCAGAAAATGGAGAAGGTTGACTGTTCTTGCTCTCCCATTAGAACATGGAGCCAAACAAAAGGTCTGTTTCTCTTGGAACACCTTCGCTCCAACGATTTATGCAAAAACACGAGAGAATTTCAGAAAAATGTTGTGAGCGCCACACCGTCGCTCACAGCACCAGGACCATGGCTGGTAACAGTGTGTAAATGGGGCGTGTAAACACTCTCTCCACAAGATAGAAAATGCTTCTTGTAGATCATGCAAGGAGCACAGGGAGGGCCTAGGATCCTGACACACCACCAGTGTCCTCTGACACACTTCCTGTGACATCACCAGTGTCCATACACACTTCCTGTGACACCACCAGTGTCCTCTGACACACTTCCTGTGACACCACCAGTGTCCTCTCCACACTTCCTGTGACACCACCAGTGTCCTCTCCACACTTCCTGCAACACCACCAGTGTCCATACACACTTCCTGTGACACCACCAGTGTCCATACACACTTCCTGCGACACCACGTGTCCATACACACTTCCTGCGACACCACCAGTGTCCATACACACTTCCTGTGACACCACCAGTGTCCTCTGACACACTTCCTGTGACACCACCAGTGTCCATACACACTTCCTGCGACACCACCAGTGTCCTCTACACACTTCCTGTGACACCATCAGTGTCCTCTACACACTTCCTGCGACACCACCAGTGTCCATACACACTTCCTGCGACACCACCAGTGTCCATACACACTTCCTGCGACACCACCAGTGTCCATACACACATCCTGAGACACCACCAGTGTCCATACACACTTCCTGTGACACCACCAGTGTCCTCTGACACACTTCCTGCGACACCACCAGTGTCCTCTCCACACTTCCTGCGACACCACCAGTGTCCATACACACTTCCTGCGACACCACCAGTGTCCATACACACTTCTTGCGACACCACCAGTGTCCTCTACACACTTCCTGACACACCACCAGTGTCCATACACACTTCCTGTGACACCACCAGTGTCCTCTACACACTTCCTGTGACACCACCAGTGTCCTCTGACACACTTCCTGCGACACCACCAGTGTCCTCTGACACACTTCCTGTGACACCACCAGTGTCCTCTACACACTTCCTGCGACACCACCAGTGTCCATACACACTTCCTGTGACACACCACGAATGTCCTCTACACACTTCCTGTGACACCACCAGTGTCCTCTACACACTTCCTGCGACACCACCAGTGTCCATACACACTTCCTGTGACACACCACGAATGTCCTCTACACACTTCCTGTGACACCACCAGTGTCCTCTACACACTTCCTGCGACACCACCAGTGTCCATACACACTTCCTGTGACACCACCAGTGTCCTCTACACACTTCCTGTGACATCACCAGTGTCCTCTGACACACTTCCTGTGACACCACCAGTGTCCATACACACTTCCTGTGACACCACCAGTGTCCATACACACTTCCTGTGACACCACCAGTGTCCATACACACTTCCTGTGACACCACCAGTGTCCATACACACTTCCTGTGACACCACCAGTGTCCTCCCACAGCCTCCCTCGATCAGCAGGCAGGGCTTCGTGTGAGGGGGCACGGAGGTCGTGTGAGGGGGCATGGAGGTCGTGTGAGGGGGCACGGAGGTCGTGTGAGGGGGCACAGAGGTCGTGTGAGGGTGCAGAGGTCGTGTGAGGGGCACAGAGGTCATGTGAGGGTGCAGAGGTCGTGTGAGGGGCACAGAGGTCATGTGAGGGTGCAGAGGTCGTGTGAGGGAGCACAGAGGTCGTGTGAGGGTGCAGAGGTCATGTGAGGGTGCAGAGGTCGTGTGAGGGAGCACAGAGGTCGTGTGAGGGGGCACAGAGGTCGTGTGAGGGTGCAGAGGTTGTGTGAGGGGCACAGAGGTCATGTGAGGGGCACGGAGGTCGTGTGAAGGGCACAGAGGTCGTGTGAGGGGGCAGAGGTCGTGTGAGGGGCACGGAGGTTGTGTGAAGGGCACGGAGGTCATGTCAGGGGGCACAGAGGTTGTGTGAGGGGGCACGGAGGTCGTGTGAGGGGTACAGAGGTCATGTGAGGGGGCACGGAGGTCGTGTGAGGGTGCAGAGGTCGTGTGAGTTAGGAGAGGTCGGCTCTGGCTCTAATCCCAGTGTGTGGCTCTCCCACACCTTCTCCCTGTGCTACCTCAGCCGAGTGCATCCTGTGAGGAAAATCCTGACACGGACCCATTTCTAGGTCAGGATTTGGCCCCTGTTCTTCTATTAAAATCACCGTGTGAATGTGGAAGAAATTTACAGATGTCCCGCAGCAGCTGATGTCTGAACTGTGGTCCCTAGAGTCCATAAAATACAACACGGCGAAGAAGAGACACGGGCTACTGAGAGACAACAATTTGGATGAATAATCAGGACGTTATCCCAAAGGAAGAAAGTGGATTCCTCACGTGATTCTTGAGTCCTACGACGCATTTCAGAATCACAAACGCTTATAGTAGAAGAGCGCTGGTGGCCAGTGGCGGGAGGGAGAGTGCTGGGCTGGAGAGGGGGTACCGAGGAGCACCCCCAGCGATGGCCGACCCCAGCACGCTGACTTTGATACACTGGGTGACAGGCTGGCTGTGTGTGCATACGGGAGTGTACATGAGTGAACATCTATATGCCTTTGTGCAAGGACCCACAATGGGGTAGGAGATCTGGAGAGTGGGTCAGCCAGGGATAGTCTACTATAAGCGCAAAATTGTGCCTTTGGGTGAAATGACAAAGCATGTCCTTAAAATCTGTGCGGAGTCCTGAGGCGATCACCTGTGAACACAACTGTGTGTCACCTTCAACCGAAACGGTTAAAACAAAGTAGGGACTCAAAAGAAGTGCTTTAAAAGTGGCTTTGAAGGCGTGGAGTGCACACTGCGAACTCTACCATGCGGGAGGCGGAGGCTGAGGCATCGTGAGTTCAAGGTCACCCCCAGCTAACTAGAGAGAACTTGTCTTTAAAAAACAGATATAAATTGGTCTTAAATTTTTCTTAGAGATGCTATTCCTAAAAGGTGGCAGAATGCTGTATTTGGTTTGTATGACATAAAAAGGATGTTGAAATGCTTTTTCATTTATCTTGTTAAAATAAATCCTATAGAAGTGGTTTATTACACTAATGATTTCATAATTTTCTTAATTTTTTGATAGGGATTACCTCAATCTAGTCGTAAAATTTTATTTTTCTAATTTTAATAATGGATATAACACGCGTACAAATTATTGTAAAATGCGTTCATGAAAACGTGAAGTTAGGCTTTTACACGTACAAGGAAATGGGAGAGAGACACAGACAGAAAGAGAGACAGAGGAGACAGAGAGACAGAGACACAGAAACAGAACGAGATAGAGAGGAGAGAGAAAGCAGGGAGAGAGAGAGAGATCATTGGAATGTGTCACAAGGCAAAGCGTGATTTTCCTTAATTTTTCTTTCTGCAAAATTAGGCTTAGGAAATTCTTTACATTATTTAACTAAAAAGTTTATAAATGTTTAATGCTGGAGCAATTAAGTTACTACTCATGACTAATAACCATTGAAGGATGTAATGAAAAATGCCCCACCAAGGTAATATTATTTAAAAATCTGTAATTGAATTTGCTCTTTATATGCAGCCCTTACACAACCATTTCACAACCATCCAATAGAATTCACATTTATATAAGTCCATACGCATGCATAGAACTCATGTATATTTACATATGTACATATGAATTCGTGTGTATTTATTTATGTACATGTGAATTTGTGTGTATTTGCCTATGTGCATGTGAGTGTGTATTTCCATGTGTACACATGAATTCACGTGTATTTATGTACATGTGAATTTGTGTGTATTTGCCTATGTGCATGTGAGTGTGCGTGTGTTTCCGTGTGCACACATGAATCCGTGTGCATGTGTCCACATGCACACATGGGCTCCTGTCCCTCTGCACACGGTTGTGATGCTGACCCCCAGTCCTCGGGTTCTGTCTGTCTGGTGCTCGGTGGAAGCCGCGCGGGCTCCTTCGGGCGCTGGCTTTCTGTCTTCCTGTCCCCACGGTCCTCCCTTGCTCTGCAGCGGTGTGTGGCTCTGTTGGCGGATCATGACTGTTCCTGCAGCGCGGCTGTGACATTTGTCTTCGATCCCTTCTCCCGTCTCTGTTGCACGCCCAGGGCGCGCAGCTGATCGGAGCTGGGACGGAGACTCACTGGTGCCGACTGCTGTGGTGGTGTGGGCTCCGTTCTGCCGACCGCGGCCCGCACGCATGGCTGAGCACCGTCTGGCCGGAGGAGGAGGGCTCCGAGCCAGACGTGTGTGTGTGTGTGTGTGTGTGTGTGTGTGTGTGTGTGTGTGTGTGTGTGTGTGTGTGTGTGTGTGTGTGTGTGTGTGTGTGGGCAGGTGTGGGGGTGTGGCCATGTAGGCGTGACCAGGTGGGCGTGGTCACGTGTGAGCATAGACCTGTGTGTGTGTGTGGCCATGCGTGGGCGTGGTCAGACGGGTGGGCGTGGTCCGTGGGTGTGGTCAGGTGGTGCGTTGGGGCATGGACACATGTGGGCGCGGTCTGGCTCGAGGACAGTGCCTGGCGTGTGGGCGTGGCCCGGCGTGTGGGCCTGGCCCGGTGTGTGGGCGTGGCCCGCCGTGTGGGCGTGGCCTGGCGTGTGGGCGTGGCCCGGCGTGTGGGCCTGGCCCGGTGTGTGGGCGGGGCGTAGCGTGTGGGCGTGGCCCGGCATGTGGGCGGGGTACAGCGTGTGGGCGTGGCCCGGTGTGTAGGCGTGGCCGGTGTGTAGGCGTGGCCGGTGTGTGGGCGGGGCCGGTGTGTGGGTGAGACGTGGTCTGGGTCGTGGGAGTGATTATCAGACAGGCTGGACTGGCCGGAGGGCAGTTTTGTACACGCTGTACTTTTGGACAGCACTGGAGACGCGCTGTGTGTCAGCTGGGGTCCATCCGGTGAGCTCCGGGGCAGGGTGTGCGCATGTCACGGGAGTGCGGCGACTCCGACAGGCAGGGGCGCGGACGCACAGCCGCGGACGCCGCCTCGGCCCCAGGGTCACTCCAGACAGTCTTCTTGTTGCCATCGGAACTTCAGGCACATTGTTTAGTACAAATCAATGTGACTGGTCACGCCAGGCCACGCACAGTCCATGCCAGGCCACACACTGGTCACGCCAGGCCACGCACTGGTCACGCCAGGCCACGCACTGGTCACGCCAGGCCACGCACTGGTCACGCCAGGCCACACACTGGTCATGCCAGGCCACGCACAGTCCATGCCAGGCCACGCACAGTCCATGCCAGGCCACACACTGGTCACGCCAGGCCACACACTGGTCACGCCAGGCCACACACTGGTCATGCCAGGCCACGCACAGTCCATGCCAGGCCACACACTGGTCATGCCAGGCCACGCACTGGTCACGTCAGGCCACGCACTGGTCACGCCAGGCCACGCACTGGTCACGCCAGGCCACGCACTGGTCACGCCAGGCCACACACTGGTCATGCCAGGCCACGCACAGTCCATGCCAGGCCACGCACAGTCCATGCCAGGCCACACACTGGTCACGCCAGGCCACACACTGGTCACGCCAGTCTACGCACTGGTCACGCCAGGCCACGCACTGGTCACGCCAGGCCACGCACTGGTCACGCCAGTCTACGCACTGGTCACGCCAGGCCACGCACTGGTCATGCCAGGCCACGCACTGGTCACGCCAGGCCACGCACTGGTCACGCCAGTCTACGCACTGGTCACGCCAGGCCACGCACTGGTCACGCCAGGCCACGCACTGGTCACGCCAGTCTACACACTGGTCATGCCAGGCCACGCACTGGTCATGCCAGGCCACGCACTGGTCATGCCAGGCCACGCACTGGTCATGCCAGTCTACACACTGGTCATGCCAGGCCACGCACAGTCCATGCCAGGCCACACACTGGTCATGCAGTCTGCTCCTCTTCCCAGGACCTCCCTTCCTCCCTCCCTTCCCCCCTTCCTTCCCTCCCCCACCACCCCCTTCCCGTCCCTGACAAGGCCCTGGCAGTGTCCCTTCCCCTCCCCATCTCCTGTGTCCACGGCTCCAGTCTGTGCTCCTTCAAGGGGACCCGTTGGTGCCCATGAGTGAGCGAGGACTTGCTTTGTCTGTGCTAGCCTCCTGTGAGCTAGGGCATGAGTTCATTGTGGGTCTTACCTTGGTCCATCTCTGGGACTGCAGTTGGCAGCGCTGGCTTTCCATCTGTAAATAGAATCCATTCGGTCACTGGGGTCATCGGTGCAGCCCTATGTGTTAGTTTTTGTGTGTAGATGAAATGTCATTGTGATTTTGATGTGAATTTCTCTGATGATTGGTGAAACTGAGTGATTTCATATATTTGTTGGTTACCTGTGTATCTTTATTTTCCATCAATAAAATGCTTAAAATTAGATGCAGATTGAGTAATCTTTCTAGACTACTGTGCACCTGAGAAAGACATTTTTAAGAGTGTTTAGTTCTTCAGATTATCTTCTTTGTGTGTGTTCTTCACTTATAAAATCCCTTAGATATCCTTGATATGAATGCATTGTGACAGATGAATTCTACAAGATATTTAAGGAAAAATTAATTTCAATTTTTCTAAAACCATTCAGAAATGAAAGAGGAAAAAAACATTGCTGAACTCGTTCTGAGGCCAGCACTTCCCTTACTATGAAACTAGACAATGGCACACAGAAAGGAAATCTGCAGGCCTAAGCCTCTGCCAGATGTGAGTTCAAATTTTCTCCACAAAATGGTGGAAAATTGCACTGGACAATATATAAAAAATGCCAGCCTCACATGTGTCACCACATTGTTATGTCATGTCAGTAGCTGCAAAGTATATATTGTCCTCCACTTATTTATTCTGGCTCTGTTGTTTACTAGCATATCATAATTGAGTAAATACCTTATACCTGGCCATTTTTACTTTGACTAAATGTTTACAGAAAAAAATGTTTTCTTTGTTATCAAGCAAAAATACATGTACGTTGGCAATCAAGGTGAATGACTCACCCTCTCCTTGGTGAAATGTAGACTGACACTTTTGTTTGGAACATGGAGATGCTGGGGCGTGGAAACAATCAAATCCATCGAACAGAAGGTACTTCCTTCCATTCTACAAAGAAGACTGACAGCTGTCCTGAGGAGAGTACAGGGAGAGGAGGGCAAGGTTATACCTCCACCATCGTTGCTTCCCATAGGAAGCCCAGCTGTGTTGTCTACGAAGCAAACATGGGCCTGACGATGCAATTCCCAGAATTAACCCGGAGGAACAAGCATCTTCGCCAGACAATTGCCTACTGCCAGAAAACTAATGAACAAAGAAAAATAATGAAAAGAGGTGAGTAGTGAGAGGAACAAACGTAAGACACCGATGTGCTAAAGTTCATAGGAACCGTCTGCTACGAGTCTGCACTGCTCACTGTTCTACATTTAGTCCCCGTGTTTGACTTTGAGGAGACTTTCAGTGAAATTTCTGAAGCTGATGGATCCATTTATCTCCCTTTTTGAATGAAATGCTTAAATATAGATATAGATCGAGTAAATCTTTCCAGACTACTGTGTCCCTGGGGGGGGGGAGGGGGAAACAAACAAGTTCAAATGGGAAATCTTTAAAAGCAGATCATTAGATTTGAACAGCATGGATTCATCATCAGACAGCCCCTTCCTTTTCGCATCATTTGCTTTCCTGTTGTCAAGAGGCTGGCACTGCGTGACTCTGTCCTTCTGACAGCATGCACTCCATTCCCATTGGTGCTGCACTTTCTGAGTGTTCGCTGGTGCAGTGCAGGAGCACAGAGCACACGCGCTCACACGCGCTCACACGCGCTCACACGCGCTCACACGCGCTCACACGCAGCGCCTCGATGCCTCCTCTGTCTTCAGTGCTGGACAGCTTGTTCATGAGGTACTCCTTCCTCCACACGACGCGAAGATCTACAGTGGATTCCAGGTCTGTCCGTGCTGGAGAGGATCAGCCACAGGTTCAAATCCTGTGAAATCTGAAGGATCCGAGGCTGGGCAGTGACTGGACATTCAGAATTTGGTCAGTGTGGGGGTGATTCTCCACCAAGCATCTGTGTTTCTGTGACGTCCCCAGGACTTTGGGTAGGCTGAGATGTGGCTATTCTTCCTCGGATCTGTAGCCGTGGGGAGGCCTCCCGGGATGATCCGATCTCGCTTCCTTCTGGGCTGCTCGTCTGTGCTGCTGGGTGTGGACAGGAGGCGTGGGGAGAGGATCCATCTCTCCAAGATGACGTCCATCTCTCCCACTCCATGGCAGCTGCTCCCCACGCAGATCACACCTCGCCGACTCCTGCTCGAGTCTGGAAGCCGTGTATGAAGCCTTATGTCCATTCACAGACCTACCTTTTTCTCACATGACCTCCATAAATGCGTTTTGCTCGATTTTTCCCAAGTTGACAGAAACACTAGCTTTTACTTCTCAGTCTTTGCACAACACCATCCGACTTTCTTGTTCAAAGACAGCATATGCAGGGGCATTCATTACTCCACCAAAATAGAGATGATATTTTCGTACCCACAATTCTCCATCTGTATGCCAGATGCTTCCAGCCTCGTGGCTCTGCTCGTACTTCCAACGAATAACGGTGTGATGTGCAGGCTGGCGAAAGGGCAGGCCTCATGCGCTGCACGTGGGCCACAGCCCCAGGAGCTATATTAGCCCCCTCCGACATCTTAAATATCACTTGAAAACAAACGCTGCCGTTCTGAGGAGCAGACACTGAAAAATAAATCAACTCGTTTGACTGCTAGCTATTACCCTCCTACAGAATAGCTCTGCAGGATTGTGCCGGGCGGAGGAAGAACAAATACTCAATGCTGGCACCAAGCACACAGTGTTTTGTATTGAGATGCGACTTGTAACGGTTGTAAATATCAAAAAACACCCGAACGCACTGGGCTGCAGCTCAGAGGCTCAGGGCTGGTCCAGCAAGTGCAGCGTCCTGCGTTCGAGCCCAGAACCAAAAAAGAAAAGGCGCAAAAAGTATGGGTGAAAAAAAACAAGAAGGAAGCAACCATGGCAGGTTCTTATTTCAATCAGCCGCCGGCATGTTCTTGCTTTGGTCACTTTGGCTCGGCCTTCATGTGGTGCCAGGTTCGGTGCCTAACGTGGCTCTCCTCGTTGACATCGCACCATGTCCCCGCCAGGCAGGTCCCACGAGGGCCCAAGCGGTGGCACCTCCTCGCTCTCACCCAGCGCACACACGGGGCCTTCCCCGTCTTCTCAGACCCGAGACGGCTCAAAATGATAAACTCCACATTCATGACTGAAGCCATGGATCTGGAAACAAACGTGGTAAATGCGTTCGTTGCTCCCGAGCTATAGGGAAGCACTACATAATCACAGAAAGAAAGTGTGCATGCAAGCACACACACAGACACCCGCACATGCACACCTGTACACACACAGAAGGGAAAGCACACAGATCTGTGCATCTCTGGTTTATATGGTGACTGATAAATGCATGCTGCCTCTTAAATGGCACAAAATTTCTTTCATGAATATCTAACGCAATCAGATAAAAAATAGACAGAAAAACTCATGAAAAAGTATTTCAAAATGTCCTAAAACTTTATCACTAATTAACTCTTCTATTTGGGAAAATATTCCAGTTATTTAGCTACCATTCACATCCTCTTTTGTTTATTTTTAGTGTATATTTCTGGTCTGCTCTGATCTTGGAAAGGTGAGCTTTCCTTGAGTTACGTTGAGCAGTTGATAACTTGGGGATCACTCAGTAGAGAATAAGCATGCAATGAATGTTTATTATTTAACATAATTAGACCGATGGATTTGAATGATGTTTTCCTTAGCATCTCTTTGGCTTTCTAAAGTCCCCCAAAGCACAGCTCCTTTGGCTCCAAAACCTCTGATCTTTTCTACATTTCAACACCTCTGCTGACATGGCACTGAAGCTGAGTGGTCCTGGCGGCCGTGGAGGGAGCCGCTGGAATGATGGACGTGTGTCTCTGTGCGCCAGGAATGCTTTTTTATTTTATTCTTTGTAATGCATCAAAATGTGGAAGCTCTTCAAGAGTCTTTCAGTCCATTCTGCCCCAGTGGCTTCAAACCACTATCCTCAGTGCTCAGCCTCCTGAGGAGCTAGGAATGCAGACGTGAGCCACCAGCGCTTAGCCAGGATACTCTTTTTAACTAATAACACCAGAGAACTGAAATGGAGACAAATTGGAAAGCTAGAAAGCAGCCAGCTCAGTAAGGACTTTCTTTTAAAAATTAACATTCTGCAATGAAAGTATATGTTTTCCAATTTTTTTTTTTGCCTATTCTCACCCTACCTTCAGTTCCCAAACTAATTAACACTGGAAAAAAGTTTTTGCTGTTCTCTGTGAAATAATTTTTGAAATGAATATTATTTTGTTGTTGTTGTTGTTACTGAGTCTGTACTTGTTATAAATATGACAAATTCTTTTTATCCTACAAAAAATCATAATTTAAATTATTCTTCACACATTTTAATGATGTTCTGCATTTTTCTTAATGAAGGTCAGGCCTGTGAAATGATACACTATTATCGGATGAATCCCAGCTATTTCAAATGCATTATACATTTGACAAGAATACAATTTCAAAATAGCAATTCATTTACATAGAAAATGTTTTGCTATAAGCAAACCAAAGCATGCCTGAATCCAAATATGGAGATGTGTTGGTGAGTTGATAGTTTTATCTTGTGGATAATCTTGTGTGTGTATATGTTATAATGGAACATATATATATATATATATATATATATATATATATATATATATTCATGCATACCTATTCTCTAGGGATCAGGTGAGAAAGATAAAATGCACTGCGTAACTGAATCTATGCTGTTGTGCTCACTTGACCGTTTGCTCATTTATGTATTGTGTGTGTTCGGTGACTAGTCGTTTACATGTTGATGATCACTTACTTAGCAGGCACCCTGCTCCAGGGTGGGTATTTTCTCCTTTAAATCCACAGTGATTAAAGACAGCTGTGGGAATGGTGAGATTCTTGGATGCAAATGCGGTTTTAAGTGGCAAAGCCAGACCACACTGGAATCCGTTCCTTGCAGTGCCGACCGAGAATGGGAGATGGAGAAAGACACACCTGCGGTTTTCCCTTTTTCATAATAAAGTGATCTGAAATTTTATCCCCCCACCCCACCCCATCCCTTCATTCTGGTTTTCTGTTGGTTTTGAGGGGCAGACAAGGAAACACACTTTAAATCACATACTACTTTTATGGCAATCTGTGAGCCAAGGAGCATTGCTCCCATGATTTTAGATACTTTACAGATATCACGTGATATCACAGTTGAATAATTTTCTAATAACTGTAATCAATGCATGAAGAGAATCTGGAAGGAAACACTGAAGTCCTTCAAAGTTAGAACTGATAGGAATGATTGATTCAATTTTTCTTTTTAACCCTGGAAAACAGCCTAAATCCGGGCGGAGTTTTTCAGTTGAATTCCCTCTGAGTGCGGGCAAGCTCCTGAGGTTAGTTCTTATGTCCTATTCAATATTAATGGATCTTCCTCACAGCTGCTTAAATTTCTTGTTTTTCTTGATACATTTTGGTTCTCAAAACTGAGCCTGATGTGATTCAATGTGTTTGTTCTCAGAGAGCATGAAAGGAGGAACAGCTTTAGCTTTTATTCATCAGGACTGATTAAAACCAAATAATCAATTGCTATCTAATCCATCACCATCAACACAGTCTGGTGTTAGAAACAAACAAAAAAGGACTTAAAAGCAAACGCTATAAAGTTTAGATAGAATAGTTTAGGGAAATGTGTTGGAAATAGTAGCACTGAACCTCGCGGCTCAGTCCAAACGTCTGCTCCTTTGTGAGTCTGAGGATACAGACGGCTCCACTCCGGCTCACCGCTGGCCACGGAGTCATTTCTCGATGGCACTTGCCTGTGATCCCAGTGCCTGAGCCACTCTCGGGGCTGAGTGTGAGGCCCGCGTGGCTCCTGGGATTTTTCTTTTTTCTAAAATCAAGGGATTTTTCAGTTGAAAATCATAAATACAGTCAGTGTTATATTCCTTTTCCCTTGGTAGTATCAAGACCACACCTTCATTAGGACCTGAGAACAATCTATACAAAGGAGGCAAATTAAAAATCAACATGGCAGAGAGAGAGAGAGAGAGAGAGAGAGACAGAGAGAGAGAGAGGGACAGAGAGAGAAAGACAGAGACAGAGAGTATATACCCAGGAGGAGGAATGCACACTCCTCCTCCGCAGACCTTGGAGGACAAGCTTGACCAGCAAGAGTGGACGGAGGGAGCGGGGCGGGTCTGCGGCGTCTCCTGCTTGAGGCTGGCGGGACAGGCAGCCCTGCCACGTGATGGGCGCGGCTTGCTCCCTGTGAGCTTTGTAAGGAAACCAAGCCGACCTGCCAACTGGGACCCATTCTAACCAAGCATTGCTCAAACATGAAAGCAAAAATAGGGGGCTATTGAGAATTGGGGGGCCATTTTTCCATGAGGGTGTCTGCGTGCCCACAGCCACCGGGAACGGCCTTCACTCACCTCAGCAGCAGAAAGTGCGCGCTCCAAAGACATGTCGGCTCCATTAGTTAGTTCAGGAGGTCACAATTCAGAAGATCACGCCTGCTTTGAGCGAGTGTCTCAGGAACTGACTCATCATTCCTTGTTGCCATTTGTCCGTTATTTTTTGTCATCGGGAGAAATTCTTCTATACAAGAGCTGCTTAGCTCACGTCTCCCAGTAGAGAAGCAGATATCGAGTGCCGTGTTGAAAACAGGACAGACGCACAGACAAGCGAGGCAGAAATCTCCCCTGACGGTAGCAATTGCATGTTGGGTCCTGCCCAGTGTGTCCTGTGGACTATGAGATACCAGGTGCAAACAAGGGCATCGCTGTCCCATTCGCCCAACTCCTTTCCCCTGGCAGTTCACTGGGCCCTGAGGGGCGCTGGGCCCCAGCTGCCCTGCGGCCTGGCGGTGAGAGCCCGGCCAGGCCTGCTCCTCTCAGCTCGCGGCTGAGTGTGGCCTTTGGGGAGGGGAGAGGCTGGGCTCTGCTGTGCTCTTCAGGCTGTGCACCTGGGCCCTCTGTCAGCAGCAGCCAGCTACCTGCCGTCATCTCTCTGTCAAAGAACGCTGAAAGATCTCCCGCCCACGGTCCGTTTTATTAATGGTCTCCTCTTACAAACCCAGAAATGGACAGGTGTGGGTACACAAAGGATTCCTTCCTTAGGATTGACGTGCACGCAGCATATATGGTATGAAGTAAGAAGGTGGTGTTTTTCGGAGCTCACGTTCCGTGTGTGCGTGCAGTGAGGACACGTAGCATGCTCTCAGGACTTCCCATCTCCCTCGGGGAAGTGAGCTGGGTTTGGTTTAGTTTCACGGACAGTGGACGGCTGGGCTGGGTCCAGGCTTGCTAGATTCCATTCCCGGCTTTGCTACTGGTTTGCCGGAAATACTGAGTAACCATGTCAGGTGCCTGTCCTCCAATTCCTTCATTCATAAGACAGAAAAACTGCAACTTCAGAGATTAAACCACTGAAGACCTAACCATACTGACAAACTGCTTACCGAAAATCTGTCGATGAACAGGGGAACAATGACTTTTTGGTTTGATGGTCTCAAAAGGTTGAACTATACAAGAATGTAGTATTCACTTTATGCATACATACATATATGTATATATGAGATAAAAAGAATGAGTAGGGGATGATATTATTCTGGTAGAAAACCACATAGGGCTATTATGTATATGTACATGAGTATGGACAGTGTATAATTTTATGATGAATATAGTCATATTTATGTGTGTGTGTATATTAACTAGAAACTCGCTACTTTTGTTGGAAATTGTTAAGGCAACTTGGAGAGAAGTGGAATAAGGACAGGGACTCAAATGCTAGGCTAAAAATCCTCCAGCCGGGCATGTCGTCTCATGCCTGTAATCCCAGATAACCGGAGGCTGCGATCCTGAGCGTCCAGGGTCAAGGACAACCTGGTCAGAAAATTTTGAGAGGCTCCACTTCCCAAACTGCCCTCCCCTTGTCTGAAAGGTTGATGGGAACAGGAAA
Organism: Dipodomys merriami; assembly: GCF_024711535.1. Classification (NCBI taxonomy): domain Eukaryota; kingdom Metazoa; phylum Chordata; class Mammalia; order Rodentia; family Heteromyidae; genus Dipodomys; species Dipodomys merriami. The sequence continues at coordinate 1,239,441 of NW_027202826.1, forward strand.
GGCAAAGTCTGTGGAAACTGAAGTCTGCAGACACCGTTGTGCAGCTTTGTCATTGTCTCCAAAACTGCAGTTTACCTGAGGCTCAGCAGCGTCATCACACTGCGGAAAGGAACTGAAGGAGCCGCAGACACATCGCTGGAGATGGGTCCCAGTCACGAAACATTAAAATGAACGACTTCCTGTCGACTACTCCGTGGATTCAGTGTGGGGGGTGGGAGTGGAGAGACAGAGCACTTACTGCATTTCAGGCTTTGTGTCTTGATAAATGTGACCTTGTTATTCAAAGAGGAAAATAAAATCATGGCGTCCCAAGAAGTCCTTCTGGGACATCGACGGTCGATGGGCAGCGCACCGTTGAACATGCTTAGAAAACCAAAAGCAAGAAGACCCTGGGGTACGGCCACGGAGCCTGTGTGTGTGTGTGTGTGTGTGTGTGTGTGTGTGTGTGTGTGTGTGTGTGTGTGAGTGTGTGTGCAGAATATACGTCCAGCCCCGTGAATTCCACCACACTGGTAAGCTTGTGGTCACACACTAGAAGGACTTGGTGCTGGCACTGAGGCCCGGGGGCTGTCCTGAGCCTGTCTGTGCCCCTCGGATCTCAGCCTCCTGAGGAGCTGGGATCACTTGCAGAGCCGGCAGCCTCCCTGTCTTCTGTGTGTGCCCGAGGGGAGCCACCCCCTGGGCTCCTCGGGGCTGAGTCATGCTGGAGGCGTAAGGTGCGAAGCTGGAGGATCCTGCCGGCTTCTCCTACCCTGACAGACCCAGCCACGGGCCCAGGTGTGTACCAGTCTGCCATCTGCCAAAGTCATCCGCTTCTCCAGTGGCTTCTCTGGCTGGGAAAACATCCACACTGGTTATGAAAAATGAAATTGCTCAGAAAATACAGACCACGCATTCCCTCGTGTAGGACACTGATGTTGAAACTGTCAGAGGAAGGAATTTTATATCCGATGACACCATTTATAGCCTCGTCAAAGTGTGCTAACTGTGCAACCAAAAGCATATTAAGTAGTATATGAGTTTGTAACAGAAGATGTTTAAAGTCTGCATTCTAACACAAATTGGCATGGCGGGACATTTATGTGGTTTGATTTTAATGCCTTTCTATCATATACCTGAAAATTATACTGATGCTACTTTCAGTTACAACTTGAGTATCACTCAATATTAAACAGTTTTCAAAGTTCAAAGTAGGCCACAGATAGAGACTTTTTGTCCCAAGGTTCCATTGTTAGTTAATTTAAAGTCCTCCCCGCGTCATTGCTAAGTGCTTTATTCTGACATCCACTCTCCAAATGAAATCCGACTTTGATGGATAAACTCAATTAAAGCCCAGGCATTAGATAAGTTAAGCAGAGAACCTGGCTGATCTCTACCAATCTGCCTTTAAAATACAATAAGTATTTCCAAACGGAGCCGCCATAAATTATGCTGCAAATATATGTGAGCAAAATTGGATTGAAATAAAAATCAATTACCCTATGTAAATTTCTGTTGCTTACAAATCAACATTTGTTTCTCCCCCGAGTATTGTATTTTATAAATACTTTAGCAAATAAAATCAGAGAAATACCCGTTTTCTGCTGCTATTGAAAATACTTCTGCCATTTCCATGTTATTGACGTTAGTTAAATCATCTAATTTTTATGTCAACACTATGAGATTAGCCAAAATCCGAAAAAAATGTTACAAGAAATGTTATTTAACTCTCTTTAACTTTAAAACATGATTGAAAAAGTATTTTGCTTATGAGGGCCTTTCATCTTTCACTGGTTCATTTACTTAATCATTGAACTAAATTTTTCATATTTTTATGACCTGTATAAGCAGTTGCTCTGGGTTACAGAAGTGACTAAATCCTCTAAAGAGAGACACATAAATAAAAACTGAGTCTGTACGATAGCCCTTTCTGCACAAATAAACAGGATGCAAAAGCAATATAGAAGCAAAGGCATCTAACTCTGTTACAGAAACTGGGGAAATCACAGCATTTACGGTTTAGAAGGACCTTTAGATATTAACATTAAATTAAATTATTTTGATGTAGAAGTAACAAAGAGGATTTGATTTGTTTTCCCCCCACACATATAGAGCCCAGATGACAATCTTTAACATACAAGAATTTTTGCTTGAGAATCTAATAAATCTGAATTTAAATTACAGCCTCTGCATCTGGTATTCAGGGTCTTGTACTGAAAGATGACAATATTAACTGACAACTTCATGGTACTTCCTTGTTCAGTGATTGAGTGAGATTGAACACCATAGAAGGTCTGGGGTAGCACACTGTAATGTATCAGCAACCACGAGGTACCTAAAACATTTGCCAGTCTTAAAAGGGTTGATTTAGAGTCATGCTTCTATTTCTAATAATCCTAACAATCCTATTATTTTTCTATTAGTGTGGGGAATGGCTTTTATATTATAATGGCTTTTATATTATAATGGCTATTCTTTAATTGCGATCAAATGCAGAAAACAAGCCATGTCTTAACTTGGAAAAGATTAATAGAGAAGAAATATACAAATATCTTTGACTCAACATGTGGGGATTGTACAGCTGTTTGGAGAAATCGTTGAGCCTAGGTTTTGAAGTGGGGAATATTTTAGAAGACAAGGCGGGAATGTTTTGTAGGGCTCAGAAGTGAGATAGTACACAACCCCCTCCCCCCTAACCAAGCCACAGCAATGCAAAGGAAAGCAAAGCGATCCCAAACCAGAGAAGCCCATGACCACTGGAACAGAAGGACAGGGCGCACGTGGGCAGATCTGGGTAGCTGTGGTTAAAAAAAAATTCTTATGACTCAGCCTTCTGATGAGATTGATTGAACTTTCATATCACCCACCTAAACAATTAAATATTGATGCTCTTAAATAATTGAGTCGATAAATTACTAAGAGTGAGCGGCGGAACCTTCCGGGTTCGGGCTCTGGCCTCCGGCTGCCCCTCTGCTTCTGGCCCTCCTCGCGGGCCACCAGCAGAGAGCCTCTCTGCCATGCCATTCTTCAGTTCACTTCGGTTGTTTTGAATTCTCCTGCCTTTAAGACCCATCCGTCTTTGTGGGCTAATCACTGTCACACTTGCATTTGCTAGAAACTGTCTTTTGGGCTCTGGTCTGCTATACAAAATGGGTGGACTTCATGTCTTTGCTGGGTAATGATCGGGGATGGATTAAAGTTGTATTGCCCTACGGTACGAATGCAGAGGGGACGTTCCCTACCCACGTACACTCTGCACATGCTACGGTGCATACGTATGGCTTGAGGATGTCCCCTGTCTAACTCTGCATTCCCTAAACTCAGCCGGCCACACCGCGCCCTCTTCCTGGTCCACGCAAGTATCTGTGTTCTCAGGTTCCGCCAGCCGTGGCTGCTGGCCCCTCCATTCCAGTAATTGCTGAGAACTTTACTCGGAGATTCTTTCTTCTCCAGTATTCTTCTTATACACGTCATTAAATTCTTTCTACCGTAAGCTCAAACAACACGGGGGCCCGGGAGGATTTTTCTACCTTTACCGATACAAGTCGCATTAGTTGTCAGCTGAGTCCTGTGGGCTTGCTTCTTCTTCAAGTCGTCCTTATTTTGTCCTTAGTCATTTTTGGTTTACTCTCAATCCGATTTTATCCTTGATGATGGACTGGCGTAAGCTTGATGGCACCGTGACCATCCACCGGTCCCCTGACGGCTGCATTGTGGGGCTCACTTCTGAAGGAAAGCCGACGGCATGCACAGGTGGGGATGGACACACCTTTATTACTTATTATTCCACATGCTTCACTTACGTATTTTATGCTTTACTTCCCACTAATCTCCCTCCTCACCAAAAACATACAATTAGAATGCACGACTTACACAGTTGCGTTAGCTATTCAGGGTTATGGGTTGTGTTCACAATTTAGAATTGACTTTTGATTTCTGGGAAAATGCCATTGGAGTTTGGAAAGGCATTCCCTGTGATTGGTCAGTATTATTAAGCTTTTTTTTTCTTTTTACAATATTCAACTCATCCATGAACATGGGCTATCTTTCCATTTATTTGTGTCATCTTCCATTTATTTCATTAATATCTTATGCTTTTCAGTGTACAATTTTTCCATCTTGTTATATTTAAGAATTTTATTGTTTTAGATAATATTATGTATGGGATCTTTAGAATTTCTTTTCAAAGCATTATTAATGGCTATAAGCATAGTTACTAGTGGTTATACATGCAATTGATTTTATTTTGCACTGAACTAGATTATTGAGACTTAGCAAATTCGTTTAGTAGTTTTTAACAACTTTTGATAGGCTCTTTAGGGTTTGTATATATAATACCAAGCCAGCTGCAAAGATGATTTCATGTCTTTTTCTGCTTTGGATGCTTTCTTCATTTTCTTTTTGTCTAATTGCCATGGAGAGAACATTGAGGGTGGTATTGAAGGACAGTCACAGCACAGGCACGGACACCTCTATTGTCTGGCCCTTGATTTCAGAGAAAGAAAGGCCGCTTCTCTGGGTTGAGGAGAAGGCAGCTGTGGGACACAGCATCTGGGTTTCAGTGTGGCCAATTCCTCATAGATCAGATTGCTGGGAGTATTTAGCACGAACACATCCTGGATCCGGTCAAATGTTTCTCCTGCAGCATCGATAGGACCGCATGACGTTTATTATATGTTGTCTACCGCAGCTATTGATTTACATGAAATGAAACCTCTCTTCAGCCCTGAGGTAAATCCCAGCCGATCGTGGTGTGTGATCCTGCCATGCTCTGAGTCTGATTTGCTCAAATTTCATTAACGTCTTCACAGATGTTCATGGCCTGTGGCTCTATTTTGGTATTCTTCTCTGGTTTTGTTATCTGGATGATTCTGGCTCATAAACTAAGTTTGTTAAGAAGCCTCCTTCATAATTCTTTTAAACATGAATTTGAAAAGGGAATCAATTATTCTTCTTTAATCGTTTGATACAATTCAACATGGTTTGTTTTCTGTTTTCTTTTTTGCTTTTTGGTTACTGTACAATACAATTTTCTTGTTTCCTATTGTTATGTTCATATTTTCTGCTTTATCATGATTCCATTTGGGTAGCTGGTATGTTTGCAGAAATTTATCTGTTTCTTTTTGATTACCTACTTTGTTAGTATAATAGAGTTTTCTGATATTCTTTTATATTTTTGTCTTTGGTATATGTTGTAATTCCACTTCTGTTTTTTTTCCTTCACTTGCATCTTTTCTCATTTTACTGGGTTAGTCTCATTAAGAGCTTCTCAAATGTATTTACATGTTAAGAAGGCAGTGGATAGTTTTATTGAGATTTTTCTTATTGCCTCCTTATTTATTTTTATTTTATTTCTAATTTTTATTTCTTCCTTTGTTCAGTGGAGCAAGTGAATAAAATTACTTACAAGTATCAGAGGATACTTGTGGCAAACTAATCTTTGTGAGGATTTATGAAAATAATATATGGGCATATGTGCTTGTGAGGAAGTGCGTCAAGTTGAGCCTTCAAAATGGCTTTAGAGTTAGGGAAAGAAATCACACAATTACAAAGTACATCAATTTATCTATGACTTTCTAACAGAATGCAACTTTCAAGGAAAGCAGGGGCCAGGAATGGGGCTTCCAATGTGAGGAAGGAGCCGAATGAGTGAAATGTGCACACAGTAGCAGAAAAAGAAAATCGTGGAGAGGGTGGTGCTTGTGATGAGGGCAATGGGGAATATGCCAACTGTGAGTGAAAAATCACCTTCATAAAGTGACCTTTAGTGCAATATTGAGCATTGTGACATATCCCCAAAAATCAAGTCTAAATTAAGAACATAAACTGATTATATTCATAACCATTTATACCCTCAAAAACACAAAATATGTTTTCTTCTAATTTTAATGATTCCAAACATTTAGAGTTTCTACAATATATTCAAGAAGTTAGTGACATTACTCCAATCATTAGTCTTATTAAAATGCCTTATGATATTTTACTGTACTACTACAAATAGTGATGTGTAATTTATTTCTGTCAACATCAAAGCAAAAGACATCTATTATAATGTGTTCAATTGACTCATTAATTATCCCCCTTTAAAAAAAATGCTTTTACAACTACAGGACTAGAAATAAATTACTTCATAACAAACTATAATAGCAGATTCGATAGATAAAGTTTATATTGTAGAGAAAAATTGAAGCATTTCTAAAACAATGTATCAAGCATCATCAGTCATAATCAGGACATTCCACAGAGTGTGTGTGTGTGTGTGTGTGTGTGTGGTATTTGAGAGCATGTAATATAGATTACTTGATATCAGCTAGCTTTATAACGTGTTGTAAGAAATACACATTTCCTTCTTTCAGGAATTTTCTTGTTGGAATATCACTGGCAATTGGAAAGTCCTGGCCAGAGCTGTGTGGTGTTATTAGTAACCAATCGCAAGCCAGCATATACATAGTTCTTTTTGTAATGATGAATGATTGGGTGACCTAGAATTGTCAAGACTTCACAGTCTGGTCACCTGCCACCCCTCAGAAAGTCCTTGAGACTTTGACAGTGGATGCTCACTTCACCAAAGGAAAAATTGCACTGAAGATAACGTAGTGTCTTAAAACCTTACTGGAGAGTTTATTTAAAAAGTAAATTCTGGAACTCAAGGTGTGGACACTGAGGTCTCTGAGGGTTTGCTACTGTCTATAGAAAGTTCATGAGCCTCAACTCTGTATGCAAAAACCAGAGAGCATGTCCACAAATTTGGGGCTGTCCTGGTTGTGCAGTTTGTGTGTGTGTGTGTGTGTGTGTGTGTGTGTGTGTGTGTGTGTGTGTGTGTGTGTATGTATGTTGTATAATTTCTACTGTTCTGGGTTGTATGTGTGTGTCATCCCTATTGCTGGTATTTTATTTTGTTTGGTTTTATGGAGCTGGGTAAAGTTGTTTTGAAAATAAAAAAACCCAAATCATGAAATGTTCTCACAACTAAAAATGATCAGTAACTGGCAAATGTCAGCTGTTTTGCTGTCTTGGGTGTGAATCACGATTCTGCTGTGAACTCAGCATTGTCCCTTTCCCACACTTCATTATGAGTGCTTGTCTTTTCTGTACCAGTTCTCTTTCCACGTCTGTGATACTGACAATTTCCCAATTCTCCATATTATCAATTTCTGACAAATGTGCAACAAAATAGTAGCAAGAAAACACCAAGTTTGTCTTACTGAAAATTTGTAAGATCAAAATTTTACAACCAATTTTCACCAGGGGACTCAAAAACTACAGAGAAATGGGGACTATCAATTTTCATTTAAGTAAACCATTCTTAGTCAATGGCATTTTAAGTAAACTAGTCACATGTTAAGAATATTGTAAATCCTTTGAGACTGTATCATTTCTTTTATTTTCTTTGTTACTTTGTGAATTTTTCCAAATGACACAGACTAGCTAGATGTGCAATGAATTAGATGCAGTGTTCTTACGATATAAATAACTTCAGATACTTTCTACTCTCTTAATTATTTGTTCAAGGTGTTTATGTTAGATTTTTAAAAAGAATCAAAAAAGAAATGCTTTTGAAATATGAAGACACCCAAAAGTATATAGCTATATATATGTATATATACATGTAGATATAAAGTTAAAACAAATCAAAATAGTTTACTCCTAACACATCATGGATATAGTTTCATAAAAGATTATAAAAGAATGAAAGTAAAGACAGTGAAATGAGCCAAAGCACCGCATTTAAAATGTGAAATGCATTTCAATTGGAAAGGTACTTACCCTGGCTCCAAGCTCTCCTACTCAAATCACCAGGCCTTAAAAATACATGAAAACACTCAAAAACACATCTATAATTTAAATTAACATAATCATAACTTAAATTGGCAAATATTCAATTTTGCTTTTAAGAAATGTTAATTATTAACTTTACCAGAGTAATAAAATTATAGAACACTTTTCTATGGGGCAAGAAAAAAATCCATGTATTCAGTTTCCAGTTATCTTAATAGTAAAGTAAATTATAAAGTCTTCTGTTATCTCCATGAGATATTTCATGTGGCAGAAGAATAGGAATGTAAGAGAAAGGATAAGAAACTGAAAGGAAAAAAATAGTCCTTCATTTTGACTTTGCTATAACTTAAACTGTAAGCTGAGTTCCGCTAGCCTCTGAGTCTCCGTTTTCTTGTTTGGAAAATGAAGGATTTGGTCTAGTGATTCTGAACCTTTCCATTTTCTTAGAAATAAGTAAATTCTATTACCAGCTCAATTACTTCATTATCTTTGATGGTCCAAAGAAAGTGTGATTAGCAAATATATTGAAGGTTTGAGCCGATGTTAGATTAAATCTTTGATTCATTGCTCAACTTGGCATGGAATTTTGAAGTAGAATATAGAATGGCTTGGGAAGTTGGCACAAAGAATCAGAAAGCTTTAAGTCATTACTTAAATGCACTTCAGATGATGCTGTTTTAAAAATACAGAGTTTAGGAGAAATGGATTTTCCTTCGTAAGACTAATTGTGGCTCTTTTACTAACCCCTCCTACAAGAGTGTCACCAAGTCATGATTGTCTCTATCATCTAAGACAGATAATCTTGTTGGCACCAAGGCCAAAATGATGTAATAAAAATAAGTCTGAAAATCATTTATTTTGGTTACAGTTTGATTGCACTAAATAGTTCCTAAAAGCTACTGGTGTCTCTTAAATTTTTTTTAAAAATCCAGGTCTTCATCTTTGGCCATTTTCGTCCTTACGGCCTATCTTGATTGTGTGTTTTTGGTTATCCTGAAGCAGTTGTGCAAAGGAATTCTCACCAAGCAGTTTATGAATATAAGCATCGTGACCACGTTAACCCCTCGTCATTCTCCTACTATGTGTTCTCCCTTAGTTTCTCAAAGAAGTAACTTGGATTAAAAGTCAAATGGCAAATACAAATGTGATATAACTAAAGATCCAGTTGCACTTTGGGAGCTAAACTGATAGACAGTATGTATCTGTGCATGTGTGTATATCTGTGTATATGTGTATTTCACATGTGTCTGCACACATGTGTGGGTCTATGTGTATATATATCTGTGTGTATATATACATGAATGTGAATATCTCTGTGTATGTATATGTGTCTATGTGTGTACGCATGCATCTGTGTATCCATTTGTATGTGCATGTATGTGATATGTATATGTATGTGTGTATATCCATACTTGTATGTATTGTGCAGGGGTCTATGTATGCATGTATGTGTGTGCATGTGTGTACGTGAGAAATCTCACTAGGAGCCCCCGGGAGCCCCCTGGCCTCCAGACCCCTGCAGGGCTGTGCATCTCCCCGGAAATGCTGCTTCAGCACCAAAGTGGGGAAGCGATCTCATGGCTGGTCCTGGGATGGGCGGGTGGGGGACCGTGATTCACCCGCAGCCTGGCGCTGCAGCAGGTTCATCTCCAGATCAGTGGGGATTCAGCGATCAGCCCATCCACGCCTGCGTCACGCGGCAGCACCCGGGTCTGCACCCACCGTTACATACCAGGATCACACGCCCAGAGCAGTGAGGTTTTGTCGTAATTATAATTGAGAATACTTGGGGATAACTAAGGTTATAATCGCTAAATAACTACCTTGCTTTGGCTTGAGGGGTGGGGAAGCGGTTAGCACATGGCCTGTGCGGTGGTCCCCGAGGGCCACATGCAGTCGGGCCCCCTGTGCATTACCTGAGGCTGACAGAAATCCACAAGTAAGTAGCAAAGAACGCTTGCGCCAGTCACACTTCCTCACCAGCGCTGCGGAGAGGAGCAGTGCAGGAGACACACTGGGCTGTACAGCTCTGGAGATGGTGTGCGACGATTTCTCCCCTTGCGCTGAGTCCTTTGCTCACTGAGAAGGTGGTGAGGAGCCCGTTCGCGCCTTCCCTTTTATGGGTGAACAAATCCCCTGTGTCTGGCTCTCTACTGTGGATGTGAAAACAAGCAATGGGAGGGACGGAGATCTGCTGAAGGAGGAAGAGAGGAGCAGGAGGAGGGGACGGTGACACGCGTCATTAGAAAGAGCAGCGGCTCCACCCCCGGTTCTGAAGTTGGGGCTGGAGAACACGCCCAGGGAGAAGTTTCTTACATCAAGAAGCCTGTGTACTCCTGGAAGAAGAAAGACAGCGTTGGCGATCTGATGGTCACTCAGAAAGAAAGGCCTGGAATGTGGCCTCCTTTGTGTCAGAATTAAAAGGGCGATTTTAATGCATTTTCCGGACTTCAAACAGGTTAGTCCAGAGGGCTTGGCAGGCGCGTGGAGATGCGGGCTCCTGCGGGTTTTCTCAGGATGGGCCCGTGGTACTAGCTTGTCAGGATGCAGTCGCTGGCCGGTGGTCAAGGTTGCTTGGAAGTCCGCGTTAAGGAGGTCAGCCTTGGAAGGAACCCTGGCCATCCTACCATCTGTCCCTGCATCTGTGTGTCCATGTGACTGTGACGCTCCCGTTGGCTGAGCAGGGTGGGAAGGAAGCCAGGGGCCAAGCCCAGGGGCCAGGCCAGGTGTAACGGGATGGGGCCAGGCCATGTGAAATGGGATGGGGCCAGGCATGTTTAATGGGATGGGGCCAGGCATGTGTAACAGGACAGGGCCAGGCATGTGTAACGGGACGGGGCCAGGCATGTGTAATGGGACGGGGCCAGGCATGTGTAACGGGACGGGGCCAGGCATGTGTAACGGGACAGGGCCGAGCCTCGGGGTCATCATCTTCCTTGGTTTTATATTCACTTTTGCGTTGCTATCCCAGTATGGTTTCGCTTCCTCTTCTAACAATTCTACAGTCAGATTTGCTCAGTGCACTGCATGCCATGCACCCGTAGATCCCAGAAGACAAACACATCTGGGCTTCCCCTGCCCGGCACACCCCCCGGGCCCAGAGAGACTCCTCCCCAACCTCCAGAGAGAGATCGGCCACCAGGTAACCCTGGTTCTTATTAGCCTGCCTTAGATCACAGATTTCGCTTAATTATCCTAATTACCCTTTCTCCAATTTATTTGAGCTGAAATAACCGTACTGAGAAGACAGACGAAATTTAGTTTCATAAGTAATAAATTCCATTTATTTCAGTGTGGTGACTAACTTGATACTCATTCCTACTTCACATCGTAGTGGCTTCTTTTATATTGATTGGCTCTGTAGCCAAGTGCGATGATGCAGGCGTGACGCCTCCCGTGAGGTCATGTAGGTGTGTGATCTCACAGATTCAGTGACGTAAGTGGTCACTCCCGATCAGAACGTCACATGCAGGTTGTTCACATCTGAGGAGAAATGGCGACCTCAAACCCCACCCGGCCCCTGTGCCCCTGTGTGCACCCCAGCCTGCCTTTCATCAGCCTCCGGAGCTTCCTTTGCAAATCAACTGCGTTGAGAAAAGTCAGGGTGTTTGTCGGGGGGAGGAAGGGGGTTCTAGAAATCAGCTATCTCAGATCATCGTGTTGCTCAAGTCCATTCAGCTCAGCCTCATCAAAGAGTTCTTACTGTGACTTTAGGTATTTGTCAAGGAAATTCAAGTGTGGCCATGGGCTGTTGAACTGACTAGCTTCAAATCTCTGGAGGGCGGGGGACGCATTCGGGGCCAATGCCTGCAGAGGAAGCGCCGGGCCTCTAACAGCTGCAAAACTAGCAGTGACCCTGGGGGGTCGCCCCTGCTGCTCTGAGCGCCCAGGCGTCAAAACATCTCTCGGCCAAACCTTAGAAACCTTAAACTTTGCTTTTTCTTAATATGACTTTTTAATCATAGGAGGTTTATTTTTTAATTCGATGAATGTCCAAGGCACAGCGTCACGTCTTGCTGCTTTGCTGTCATGATAAGGGTGATTGTGGAGGGGTTGCAGTCAGATGCTCGGGGCAAAGAGCACATTTCTTTGGGGACAGTCCCCCCCTTCCCTTCCTCCCTCCCAGCTTCTCCCTCCTGTCCCCACCCACGAGCGGTAGAGTTCATTTTCCACAGAGTGTCTAGTGAAGACCACTGCGTTTCTCCATTTCTGAGCCGCTTCTCACCCGCCCAAAGACAGACAAACGGACACACAGGATGAGAAGAAAAGAAAACAAAACAGCCACAGAGAGGATATCTGCTTGTTTCCTCTTCCTGGCGTTGGTGATGATAAATATTCTTTCACGTGGTCAGATGCACAGAGGCTGTGTCTCCTCTCCACAGTCCATTCTCACCGAAGGCAGCCCACACAGCAGCCACTGACCCGTGTTCCCAAGGATGGTGTTTCCTGGCGCTTCCCGGTCGTGTGGCTCAGGAGCCTTCCCGCTCAGCTCAGACGCCCGAACTCTCCCACGCCCCAGCATCATCCACAGGTTCTGACTTAGTTCTGAGAACAAGGAGAGCCTAAATCGTCTCTTCACCAAAATGATCGGCTGTATCCAGCTATTGATTGACTACTCCATTTGGGGACCAACTTTTACGTATCTTGCCCCCAATTCATGTCCTAATGACACAGATAGTTTTGCTCCCTGGTGAGGGAGGGAAATGAAGCTGAGATTCCCTGCGTGAGTTCTGAGCGGCAGTGTGCGGTCCTCCCGAGCCCCCGGCCCGCTCACAGCTCCAGCTGGAGCGGTGGTGAGCAGGGCTGGCAAGCTCTGGACGCAGGGCACGTCTGCTTTTCCAGGATAGTTTTCAAGAACCTCTGAGTTAGGGATCTTTCGACTGATGGGGGAATCGCAGGTGGAGGTTGGATTTACATTTCTGTGAGGATGATTACATATATATTATGCTCATTTAAATAAAGCTGTAACCTATCGGATTGCCTCCATAAAGAACATTCTAGGGTTTTGCAAGTGTCTTTCTCTGTAGGTAAATATGCTTTATTTGAGAGTAAGAAGCTGAGTCTGTCCTAATGAATTCTTAGTAAAGTACAAACTTCGCAAGTCAAAAATGGGCACCCATTCTTTTTTTATTTAATATCAACCATAATTAAATGTTCAAATCATGAATATTAAAAACATCTTTAAAAAGAAATGACTTTTCTAAAATAGAATGCCACTTGAATCACACTGATGACCAAGAATAGTCTCCCTTATATTTTATAAGTAACGTTTGATTGATTTTCACTGACAAATAAAAATTGCCACATGCTGATGTGAATAAGTGATGAGCGCCAGCATTCTTGTCAGAAGGACTGACTTCCATTTCTGCCTCGGGTTTCCGTGGGCATGTGTGTCGGTAATGAAAACGCTCAACGCCATTGCCTCTCGCCTCTCTCACAGTCTCTCTGCCGTACTCTCTCTCCCTTTCCACATACATGCACACACAGAGTTGATAAGTTTCCCCCTTTCTGCTGGATGAGCATCTGTAAGAACAAACACCCTCGTGTCTTGGAGTCAGGGTTTCCAGAGAAATGGATCAAAAGTGAGCGCACTGTGGGAGGGCGAGGGGAAAGCCCTTGCTAGGAGGAGCTGGGCCTTTCAGTATGGCAGCCAGCCAGCTGCAGTGTAGGCCGGCCTGCAGGCCGGCCGGCCATCGTCCCCTGTGGGGCTGAGAGCTGAGAAGCAGAAAGCGCCCGAGGAGAGCTGGGCAGCTCGTGGGTTGCGGGCTCCCGGGGGAGGTCCCCCTGGCTGAGGGACCGCTGCAGACCAGGGGGACTGACTCGCAGCCCAGAGCTCCTCTGCGCCCGCTTCCAGGGCCTCATGGCCTAGCGGATGCAGTGTCGATCTCGACTGAAAAGCCACTTTCAGACGTCCGTCAATTTACAGTTGTAACAAATGTGTCCCGGGAATCTTACATAGAGAACTTAGTCTTCGTCCAATCTTCACCAGAGTGGAGATGTACAAACAATAATGCAGCCAGAATACTGATGTGAGAGAACATTTCTATCAATGTAAGGAATATTGTATATGACATCTTAAACCACGGCCACCCACCTCTCCCCCGAACACTTCCGCAATCACTGGTGCATGCCCAGTCATTGTAAGATTTTTGTGTATTTGAGACCACAGTCTCTGACCTCTGTCCTTATAAGAACATCATGTCAACCTCCCTCACCTTAAGAAGATTGTGGAACTCAGATGACCAGGGTAGAACCTTTGCAGCAAGTGTTTTTACTCACTATACCTGTGCTGCTGTATCAACTGTTTTTCTGCTTGCTGAGTTTGTTCTTCCTTAAGGACTAACAGATTTACCTACCTGGAGGCTGGGGACGAAGTCCTCAATTTTAGACATCACACAACAGTGGTGGGGAGGGGACCCCGTGACAGACGGTGTCTCTGATATTTTCTGATGGCCTGTCTCCAGATGAGGCTGCTCTCTGTCTTGGCTGTCCTTTTCGAGGTAAATTTGGGAGGCTTCTCTCGCTGGGATGTGGTGTGTCAGAGATTCCCATGCTTGGAGGAGGGGCTGGCGGTGCGTGCCGTGTTCTCTGAGCCAGGGCTGACTCCAGTTCTAGTGCTCCGCTGATGGTGGGGCGTGGAAAGTGAGGAGCTAGGCATCTAGCCGTATTTAAAATGCCACCTTTTGTAACTGTTTCCCAAGAAAAGGAAAACTTTAGAAAACCGTTTTTGTGTGGCCAAGCTTGCGTTCTCATTCTAAGGCTTAGGAGGCCAACAGGGAAACAGGCCGAGCCGATGACGGCTCGTCGACATTTGTAACTTTTTAAGCAGAAAAAATATCATTGGCTTTAGCCAAAAAAGAAAAAGAAATATATAAAAGAATGCAGTGTGCTATTCTTCCATTGAAATGGGCTACCGGAGTAGCAAACAAAAAAGCAGCCACGTTTTCAATTCCCATGGAAATAAAATTTCTGCCATTCCTGGTTAAAAACACTGTAAAACAAAGAGAAGGTAAAGATACTTTTAGTAAGATGAATTTTTTAAAAGACTGCTCGTGCATCATTTTTCTACTGTTCAAAGAAATGGTAGTGACCATTCACGTAGAGTAAACTCAGGGCTAGGAAATGCGGTGCATTTAAAATGCAGGTTTGCTTCTTTGAATGGCTTTTTCCAGTCAACACCAGAACTTGAAGCAAGCATAAGAAATAATCTCTCTCAGCATTCAGAGGAGAGACGTGCAGTGCTGGAAGAGGGTGAGGGACAGAGTTTAGTCAACTCCCCGTGGCAACAGTTGTATTTGCTGCGTTTTTCAAAGGCTTGTCTCTATAAACGTTAGACTGACTCTGAGCACCTCAGTTTTGGATGGGGGCATGTGCAGTAAGCCTGGACAGAAGCGGACAGGGCTTCCTGTGAGCCCTAAATATCACCCGGAAAAGATGGCTTTTGAACTCAGAACTTCAAGAACAGGGGATCGCCGTCACCATTTCTGTCTGGCTCTGCAGCTGGCATCGTATCTGACATCCCCTGTGGGGCGGGGCGGGGCGGGGCACTTACCCCTTCATCTAAAGAGCTCATGGCACTGCGCGGTGGTCACTGAGACCTCATAACACGCCTCATGACACACGTGTGTGAGCTTGCTCTGCAGCCAGGCGCGGTGGGCGGGCCACTGCGGCCTAGGAATGCGCTTGGCATCGCCAACGCAACCCTCAGAAAAACACACCTGACTCCCTCCTGCCACAGCCGCTGCTTTCTCACGACAAACTGTGGCAGGACCATGAGTCTGCACCCCCAATCCAAACAACAGGCCCGCTCTCATTCTCATAAAAGCAAGAAGAAGCCTGGCATAGCGTCTGTCCCCTAATTCGTCTTTCACTTGGCACTGTAAGGCGAACAAAGCAAGGTGATGTGTGAAGATCACAGTGTTTTATGCTGTGTGTTTTTCATCTCCGAAGCCTGCGAGTCTTGCATGCTGATTTGCTGGGAGTCTCCTCTCCATGGGGGAGGTTGGTGGCATGGGCGTGTGGTACGGGGATGCGTTCTGTGAGCTCACCGTATATTCCAGGCCCGTCCAGGCAAAGCTTGTCCAGTGAGGGACTAGATCTGTGTACACTCAAACCTGGGAAGGAGGGGTGTGGTCTAAGGCGCAGCACTGCACTGCTTGTATGAGAAGGAGGAGCTCCACTCCGCGGTGGACTGCGTGAAGACACTCAGCATCACTTGGAACGATAGCTTCTTGTCCTCCGACCCTCAGTCTCAGCTTCATTTCTGCCGCCACTCACCAGCCATTGGCACGGCTTAGTAAATGACCTTCCTGGGTGACCTTCATGTGATTCTATTCGTGGGTGACCCTTTTGTGTGACCCTCTGTGTGATCTTCGTGGATGACCTTCCTGGGTGACCTTCATGTGAGCCCGGTCCCTCAGAGGCGGGTGGCGGGGACAGGAGCGTTGCCCACCCTGGCTGGTTGCGTGGCTGGCCTCCATGCTAGCTCATGCTCATCCCATGCTCTCTCAAAGGTGGAGCCAGCCTGACTCCACGGTATCTCTCTAGGCTGGAGTGCCGATGGGTGAATCCCGGCAGAGTTGAGTAAAACTTACCATTATTGAATTGGAAACATTACACCGTGGCCTATGCCCTGAGCCAAAAATGCTTCCAGGAATAATTCCACGCTGAGGCCAGTGGGGGGCCTGTGAGGTTTCTCCCTGCCTGTGATCCCTGAGACGGGCCTAGGAAAGACAGCGGGGAATGAATGGGGTGGATCCTCATCCACACTTGAAATTGAAAAGTAAAGACCCAAAAGAAAGGACGCTCGGCCACCTTCTCTTTGTTATGTCCCAGCACAGGTCTGCTCTGGGCCAGGCTGGTCCTTCATCTGTACTCTGAAAAAATAATAACACAAACACAAGTGAAATTAATACAGAGGAAGTATTAACACATAAATTAGGCCATTATTCTTTATTTTTACATACAGGGTCCCTAATGTTTCAAATCTATTGTGAATTCTGCCAGTATTTCAGAAAAGAATAGTGAAGTTAGGAATATTTTAAATTAATCAAAAGAAAGAAAAAATATATATTCTAACTAAGTATGGCACTTATAATTAAATCAGTCACATTGAATTAAAACAGCCAAATTAACATGAAACCCTTCCTGCTATCCCCTGTAAGTCTGAGACTTCTAATTAATGTTTAAAATGCAATATGCTTGTAGCTGATGTTTAATTTATAGCTGTAAACAAAATATGTAGGCTTATGGTAATTTGAATATTTTCCCTGTGAAAGATTCCTTTGCCTTGAAAATGATAGAAAATGAATACAAATACAATTTTGCTCTTTTGTAATTAAAATAATGTTTGATTTTATTGTTGTTTTACTTTTAAGTAAATTAAAACTTAATATACCATAACGCCTAGTAGCTGGCGTATTGATAGTCTTTTAAATCTATTTCACAAATTACGAAGTTTGAGCTAAGTGGTTTTCAAATTCCCAAGCCTTGTATTTGAAATTCTAGAACAATCTGATATCATAGTTCATCTAAACTGTAGGAATCATGATGGGCCCTCTGGGAGGTATAAATTCATCTGCATTTATACAAAACACAATCTTGACTTATTTCCTTTGGACGGAGACACGTGAGTTAGACACACTGCTGACTGAGACCACGCTTGGAGGAGACCCGTGAGTTAGACACACTGCTGACTGAGACCACGCTTGGATAGCTTCCCCTAAAGGAGTAAGAGCGCTCATCACCATTGCATATGGACTTTGAGGAAAACAAATACATCCAGAATTCAGAAGCTGCAGGATCCTTTTAAGAATTTATGATTGTGCAGAGGTGAGGCACAGTGGGTTCACTTCACACGTGCTAGGTAACGAGTACACGTCCTCACAGTGTCATCTGACCTCTCATCTTTTCCGTCCCCTCCCTCCCATTCCAACCACCAGTGCATCCTTCACTTTCTTCCATGTCCAGAGATGCACTTTTTTTTTACCCTTTTTCCTCTGAGTCTGTGCCCTCCCTCCACCCCCCACGATGTAGATGTGGGTACACTGTGTATGAAGTAAAGAACACAGTCATCAGAAAAAGAAAACAAAACAAAAAAGTCCTTTGTTTCCCTATCTTTGGAGTTCGTTTCAGTATATATATATATATATATATATATATATATATATATACATATTATTTTATATACATATCAAGAATGATTCTTTCCCCCGACCATGCCTCTTTTGGTCTCACTGTATGTGAGAATCTGGAATCCTGTGTAATTTGTCACATCCCAGGGTATTTTAGATTTAACTTCCCCATGTCAGGGAGAACATGAACCATTTTCCTCTCTGGTTTTGGCTTACCTCACTTAATGTGATTTTTTTCTACTTCCATTCATTTCCCCACAAATGAAATGAGTTTATTCTTTCTAATGGCCGTGTAAAATTCCATTGTAGATACCACATTGTTTTGGATCCACTCAGCTATTGTGGGATATCTGGGTTGTTTCTGTATCTTGGCTATTGTGAATAGTGCGGCAGTGAACATGGGTGTACAGGTGTCCTTGTCAGATACTGGGCCATGGTGCTCAGAGCAGATGTCCAGGAGTGGTATGGCTGGGTCATAGGGAATGTCTATGCTGTCCAGAGAGGTTGCACTGGTTTACATTCCCATCAGCAGTGCAGTATTGTTAGTTCCCTTTACCCCACATCCCTGCCAGCATTTGTTGTTGTTAGAATTCAGTGCTGGCCAATCTAAGTGGGGTACGATGGTATCTCAGGGTTGTTTCGATTTGCATTTTCTTTATGGCCAGGGATGATGAGTATTTCCTCCTGTGTTTCTTTGCCAGTCTTCCCTCTTGTTCTGAGAAATCTCTCCTTAGCTCCCTTGCCCATTTAGTGACTGATTTATCCAACGAGTAAGAGCATGCTTTTTATTTATGTTTGAGTGGATTCAAGAGTTTAAAATATAGGATGCTATTCACAATGTTTGGGAAGGAAACCCAAAGAGAATAATTGAAAGCAAAAGGTTTATAAAAATTAAATACTGGCATAGATTGTCATGTTACTGATACAAAAGTATACTCACATGTGTATACAGGCACGTTTGTGTTTCAAAAGCTTCTGTGATTCAGGGCCTTTGTGCTCATTGTTCAGTCGCATTCTATAAGATGAGGTGGTTAGTGTTTCGTCAAAGTTTATTTGACCTTTCATCTATAAACACAAAATATTCTACATTATAATGAATTCCCTACTTGTGGTTAAATATAGTACCATAAATTAAATAGAAGCTAATGCATGTGTATCAGATATATGTCAGTTTAAAACCTTACTGGAATAATTAATTTTTTAGAAAACAGTATTGTGTTTATAGCTCTATAAACTCACTTGCAAATATTTTAGCATTTCTAAATTATTACTCACAGTGTAGTAAGATGAACATATAGTTCTTGAGCCGCGGCAATCTACTCTCCTTGTTTTGCTTTATGGTTATTTTTGGAGTTTCTGCATAAAGGAGATTTGTGATGAAGCCTGTTTATTTCCTTCTGTCTGGCAGCTCAATTTGCAGGTAGAGCCCTGAGATTGGTGCATTTCTCCTTCCTCCCCCTGTTCCTATTAGCAGGGTGCCTTAATCTCCTCTTTCTCTGCTGTTCAGAATAATCACACGGTGTCACTCTCCCAGTGGGGTCTAAACAAAGATTGAGAAGAAAATTAGGATCACAGCCAAGGAAGTTTGAGCATCAGGTCATGATTCTGAAGCATGCATAGCCCATATGAAGAGGCATTTCAAAGTCAGGTTGGTGCTTTTCTGTGTGGGGTCCTCATGATTCCGCTCCTTTTCAGCTGAAATCTGTGACATATAATCCATTTTTCTCACCCCAAACATATTGTTGTGAGGTCTGTGGAGGACTTGCCAGATTGATTTCATTCCTCATGAACCCAGGTGGCGTGCGTCTCCCGGGGAGCCCAGGGAGGTCCCACTGAGTCTATAAATGAATCTATTTGTGCACAGAGCTGCGCCCAGCTCTTCCGAGTTGTGTAATTGCCCTCCATTCCCCAGAGACGTGGTCATAATAATCACGTGGGCTGGGGGCTTCCCTCTCTGCTAGGAGGCTGAAAGACAGGGAGATGCTCGTACAGTGGGGACCGGGGGATGAAATTCCAGAGCCGGGGCTGCAGAATGGCTGGGGAGAGGCTCACTGGGTGCAGGACCGGGGGAGAGGTGAACGGCGCGGGAAGGGCAGCGTGGCCGGAGTATTGCAGGGATGGGGCCCTGGAAGGAAGGCCACGCACTGGGGAAGACACATCTTTCCCATAAAATCAAACCAGAGGGTTTTAGAGGGTTGGTGACCAGGCAGATAGCATTTAAAGTTGCAGAGACTAAGTGTACACACTTCAGGACATGATAACTAAAATATAAACAACACTGACAGCAGAGCGGGAGCATGTGGGGAGGGGGCTCCCGGAGGGCCGCCTGGGATCTGGAGGCAGCAAACCCAAGTTTGATGAGTCAATCAAATGCCAATAGAATTGATCAAGGGTTTATAGTGTTTCTGGCTGGACAGTAAAGTAGAGCACTTGCTAAACATCTATTAATAAGTATTGCCAAACCGCCATGTGGGGCCTTTTACTGACAGGTTAGTTTGAAATTCAGAACAACCCTGTGACAGATAGGAGTCTCGCTGCCCAGAATAAAGAAACTCTATTAACTACTTGAATCAGGAGGCTTTTCTCCACCTTCAGGTTATAATGTGTAAACCTGTAGGAGAGCAAGCCTTAAATTCTTCTCTCCTTCCTATGAAAATGATCTGGACAGCGAAGAAAATGTAATTCTTACTGTAGATGTGTGTGCATATGATATGTATAATATACATGAGTTACACATGCATGTGCACCTGTGTTACATATGTGCGCATGCATGTATCATGCATGTGCGTATTATGTACTGTTTATCATTACTGGGTTAGCTTTGTTCTACTTGAAAATGAGAGGTAAATCTTGGGGTCTGAATGTGGAGGCCAGCCCAAAGGCTGTCCTCTGACGTCCATTCTTTTCCTATGAAGAGTTGTGGCCAGAGAAGCCTCACGCATCCTGCCGTGGATGAGTCTACAAGACTTTTTGATTTAACAAAAACTAGCTCCATCTTGTTAATAGCAAATCTTATTTGGACATTAACATTTTCTGCGAACTGAAAGCAAACCCTCTTTGAACCCATCTCTTTCGGTGTGGTTACAAGCTCTGTGAATGACACGCAGGTGCATCAACTAAGGACAAGGGCTGAAGAAATCTCTCTTCTTGCACAGAAAGCACAGCTGGGACCTGTGGCTGTGGTCACCCACGGAGCCCCCCCCCCCGCCGTGCTCTCCTGCACTGTCCCCTGTGTGGAGGGACGCTGCAAGGCGGGACCCCGGCCGTGGGGACCCTCCGTGGCCCCTCCTCTCCTTGGCCTGACAGCCGTGTGTCTTCCTACCCTTTGGGAGGTCCTAAAAGTCACTTTCCATCCATTGCAAAACACTCAGCTGGTCCGGCAGTGAATGGTATTGGCAAGATAATCCTTCTCTTCTGCTTAAATTCTGGGTTCAGTGACAGGTTTGAAACTGGAGACTCTCTTTAGCATCCTTGGAGACTTCTTATCTCTGCATTTTCCAATGATCTCCTTTTTGCTTTCTAGCCATTACAGACTCTGGTGTATGGCTAAAAAGTTAAAGAACTGTGATCCCATCCATGGCTGACTGTTGCTTATGGATGCGGCTACCGCACCCTACGTCTCCCATAGCATGTCCGGGAAGATGGGAGATTCTCTGGGCAGGGGAGGGCTGGCAATGTCCAGAGAGTTTTGTTCTTCTCAGGTGTGGGGAGGTAGCGATGGAGCTGGGCAGGGCGACTGCTGTGTATCCTACAACATGCAGACAGACCCCGGAAGTTTTCAACTCCAGCTCTCAGTAGTGCTAAGGCTGAGAAACCGATTGAGAGGGGGAAAAAGTCCTCACGACATAAGAAACACAATTAGTAGAAGATATTTAAAGCCCAAGGACTCAAAAGGTCTGTGGGAGAGATGAAATTTACCTAAAGATAGTTTTGCTCCTTCATAAACCAAAGTCAGTCTTTAAAAGCATGCATATTAAAACAAGTTCCAAGTACTTAAAGAAAGTTTAATATTCTCAAAACTCTTTCCTATTTCTATTCTAGTTAGTGCATCTCTATAATTAACTCTAATTTCTCCAAAATATACAATGAGATTGACACTAATAGTGTGACATATTTGTGCTGATTAAATTGTCTCATAATTATAAAAGGCTATAAATAGAACAAAATCTCATTTTGCATAAGGATTTTTAAAATAACAAAACTGATTTCTAGTCCAATTTAAAATGATTAGTTTCCTTTCGATTGCACAAGCACATTAGAGCCTTGAACATTGTTTATATTAATATGTATCTGCATTAGACTCTTACAAAGACAGTGCCTGTTCAGGGCCCATTGTGGCATCAATAGATATTTATGGGTCTAACTGAAAGCACAAGTGGCCAGCATACATATTTCATAAGTATTTTTACTGTCAACAACTGCATGAATGTTTAAAATCTAACAGCACAATTTGTAGATGTAGAAATGACAGAGATCTAAAAGTATATTGATACACAGAAGGAGAATCGTGTTTTCTTTCTGGAAGTCAAGGAAGTTATGCTGTTTGCACCAGGGACCGAGCGATTTTCAGAATGTAACTGTAGTCTCCAATGTTGTAGCTGTGATTTTTTTTAATCAGCCAAACCAACAAAACTGTGTGCAATACAAGAATGAAATGAGAATTCTCCAGTGCAGCTCCCCAGGCAATCTCTTCATGCCGGGCACACACCCAGCAAAGCCTATCAGAGGGCCTCGTTCTTGTCCACAGGATGGAGCAGAGCTGGGAAGGCATCATTTGGGGAAAGGGGAGAGATTCAACCATGCTAAGATTCACCTTAAACCTTGTCCATTGCTCGTCCCCTGATTCCCGATGGTGTGCGGCAGGTGGAGGCTGGGGCCCTGGTGTTCGCTGAGTCCTTGGCTAGGAATGGGGGTGGGGTGGGGGCTGTTGACTAATGGGTAATGAGAGCCCAGTGCAGCCCAGTGCAGGCAGCAACGCCACGGGATCCCGCAGCCTGCAACCAAGAGGCACCTGTTAACGCCCAGATGACAGAGCCATGAGAAAGTTGGCCCAGTGCTAATGACCCTCAAGCGCTCACGGCTGTGAACAGCCGCTGGGAGGCCATTCCTCCCACGGTCCCAACACGAGCCATCCACCCGAGACCCGGCTCTCCTCATCCCCTCCAGAGACACGGCTCTCCTCATCCCCTCCCGCAGCTCCGATCTCAGTGTCGCCCACAAATAAAATAAATATCCCCACCATCCATCACACGATACAGGCTTTCCTTCTCCAAGAAAGCAAAGCATTTGTCACATTCCCCTGATGCCGACGTGTGTCAGATCCCCAGGGCTACATGTGTAGACCCCAAATTAATGCCTGCGAATGGCAAATGAATGAAGAACAGATAAATGAGTAAATGAATAAAATATAGTGCCTCATTTAAACAGTCCTAACATTTCTCAAGAATCTTGTCACGATTCCAGTTCCCGCGCCGTGGCTCTCCTGGTGGAGGGGTCTGTGACCGGCTTCGGTCCTGCCCGGACCTCCGCGTGCACCCAGTGCCAGGTCCAGAGCCGAGCCACGTTCACACTGCCCCTTCCCCGAGTGCAGCGTGACCATGAATCAGATGGATGGCACGGGGAGACTCCGGCAGGGAAGGACGCACAGCCTGCCCTCCCACAGACTGAAGAGCTTCCTCCCAGGTGCTGTAGGTCGAGCGGATGCCGTTCCTCTCTGGCTCTCTGCCTGAGTGAGACCCCAGCTCCTCAGGCCTGGCCCCCCCTGGTCACGAGCCGTGCACACGGGGACACAGTGCCCACCCAGGCTGGGCACTACCACCGCCCGGCTTGCACACCACCACCCAGGCTGACCACCGCCAGGCTTGCACACCGCCACCCAGGCTGACCACCACCATCACTGGCTTGCACACTGCCACCCAGGCTGACCACTGCCATCACCGGCTTGCACACTGCCACCCAGGCTGGGCACCACTATTGCCGGCTTGCACACTGCCACCCAGGCTGACCATCACCATCGCCGGCTTGCACACTGCCACCCAGGCTGACCATCACCATCGCCGGCTTGCACACCCCCACCCAGGCTGACCACCACCATCACTGGCTTGCACACCCTCACCCAGGCTGACCACCACCATCACTGGCTTGCACACCCTCACCCAGGCTGACCACCGCCATCGCCAGCTTGCACACCCTCACTCAGGCTGACCACCGCCATCGCCAGCTTGCACACCGCCACCCAGGCTGGGCACCGCCATCGCCAGCTTGCACACCGCCACCCAGGCTGACCACCACCATCACTGGCTTGCACACCACCACCCAGGCTGGCCATCGCCATCGCCAGCTTGCACACCGCCACCCAGGCTGACCACCGCCATCGCCGGCTTGCACACTGCCACCCAGGCTGGCCACCGCCATCGCCGGCTTGCACACCGCCACCCAGGCTGGGCACCGCCATCACTGGCTTGCACACTGCCACCCAGGCTGACCACCGCCATCACCGGCTTGCACACTGCCACCCAGGCTGACCATCACCATCGCTGGCTTGCACACTGCCACCCAGGCTGGCCATCGCCAGGCTTGCACACCGCCACCCAGGCTGACCACCGCCATCACCGGCTTGCACACCGCCACACAGGCTGGCCATCGCCATCGCCGGCTTGCGTACCGCTTCCTTGAAGCTTGAACACTTAGGAAATATTTGAGGCAATTCTGCAGGACCCCTGCGAGCGAAGCTCCTGAGAAAACGCTTTCCAGAGCCATTAGCCCAGCTCTCTTTAAAGTTTTATTGGCCAGAATCAGGACACATCCCACCCCTACGCCCACCGCCGGAGGGAGCCTGCAAGGCCTACCACTGACCCCAAGTCTAAGGCAGATGAATCAATTACCGAAAATAAAAAGAGGTGCTCAATTAAAAAAATAGAAACGTGAAGGCTTTTTCTAACATTTTGTGCCACACCAAATACCTTACAAATCCATAAAGCATCGGAGAGGCCATTACGCATGCATTATTAATCAATGCAATGTCTTTATTTGCATTCGGGTTTCTAAATTTTGAAATAGTGGCCCGCGTTCCTACTGCTTAGTGAGTGTTTGGGGTTAGTCTTGTACAGGTGTATCATTAAAACATGAATATGATTGCAAACAAATCATTTAAGACCTTTTTATATTTAAAAATATTCTATTTTTCATTTTAAAAAATGTCCAGAAACCCAACCTCTTTCTGTTTGGTAGGCCTTGCTCTCTTCTGTTGTGGAATCATTAACAGGCTTTCATGGCACCGTCATAATTGGTTTTGGGAATGGAAATGTTTATTTGGGGGGATGAGGTCATCATGATGGGGGATGGGCCTACCCCAGAACCCTGGCTAGGGGGGGATTCATTATGCTTTTCTTAAAAGCCTCACTTCCTCTGCTGTTTAAAAATCATCTTGCTTGAAAAATTAAGCCAAAATATGTTTTGTCTTTAGCAAGCCTTAGAACATTGGGTGGAGTTAAGAATGCATCCTTGGGTTCCTGCTATGGTATTTCCTTCCACGTGACATCACCTGCAGTGTGCTTCCTGTGTTCACAGCCCCGCGCACCCTGAGTCCGTCCACCAGGGCGGGATGGGGTCGCCGGATAAGCGCCGTCCTCATCACGGTTCTACTGGAGAGAGAATACTCCAGAATAGCCAACAGAATATTCAGATGATTATCTTCCATGTGTGTTGTAGGCAAAGGTCTGATGACCTTGTGGATGACGCATTTATTTCCACCGCGGTAAATTCACCCTGGCCTGAGACGCAGCTGCACCCGTCTCTCCTCTCTGTGGTCCCATTTCTGTGGTCCTTCTGACCAGCAGTAACAGCCTTGAACAGAGGTTCTTACCTCGGTTTACCAAGCAGCACTTCATGGCTTGTTTTTTCTTGGTCACTGAGGTAGGCTCTTGGAGCAATGCGTTCTTTGATTGTCTAGCCTGAACATGGCCTAGGCAGGGCTCAGGAAGTTTGAACACGTGGGCTGACTGGCAGTGAGATTAATAGTGTGAGACTAGCTCGGACCTGGCACTCTGCATTCCCGCTTAGCGTAGATTAAAAAAATAAAACTTTTGTTTGTTTGTCTTTCTGGAACTGGGGAGCAAACTTGGGACACTGGACCTGCCAGGCAAGCGCTTTACCACCGAGCTACCTCCCAGCCCTTCGCATGGATTTTAACCAAGTAAAACGCCACTGGAAGAAGGGAACCATTTTAGCAGAAGCCATGCGCTCTGCTCTGAAGGCCGGTGGGCTGTCCCAAGTGTTCGCTGGTGGAGCCCTGAGCCTTGTGATGCCAGTGCTTTCCGTGGTCTGGTGTCCTGTGAATTAGATGATGCCATGTTGTAAAAGGTTCCCAGTACTTTTTTCCATGTGTGTGATTTTCTGAGTGAGAAATTATTCGCACCACCTCCTTTCCCAGGAGGTCGTTTCTGTCTTCGATCCGGTCGTGGGAATGTGTTCTTCGGATGTACTGCATCAGTGTGGGAGGAAAAGGACAGAACCTGGCTCTCGAGACGGCCTCCCGAGCCAGCCGAGTGGAGTTCACCGCACCACGTGGCACACGGCCTGCGGAGGGGACGCTGCGACTCAGGGTGCCAGGCCTCAGACACAGGAGAACACGGACTGTGAGGAGCCCCAGCGAAGACCCACCCATCACATCCCGGTGTGGCCTGCCCGGCGTTCTGAGCCCCAGCGAAGACCCACCCATCACATCCCGGTGTGGCCTGCCCGGCATTCTGAGTGACATCTCCATCAGACGCAATTACACGGCTCACATTTGCTACGAACACTACAGTAGAGGAGCTGTGACTGAGGAAGGTCGTGCTTGGTGGGGAAATTACATCAAATGAAGAATACTTCAGTGAAAAAAAGAAACATGAGTGCCGGAGAGCCGCCTTCCAGGGTTTGAAGGGCCAGCGTGTCTGAGGAAGACCAGGCTTGGCCTTGCAGTGGAGGGACAGAGCGGCATGGACAGACGAGAGGACGCACTTGCCCTTGCGTGAGGGACAGCGTGGCAGGAAGCGCAGTGTGACACAAGCACTCTGTGGCCCCCACAGCCTTCCTGAGCGGCGCCTGGCGGCAGGCGCACAGCAGCAGGCGCACGGATGCTTTCGCTGTTTTTCGGCTCTCTCCATTTTGGTCCCCCCCCCCCCGTGCTTTCTGAGCTGGGCAGGTGCCTGCCCCAAGGACAGCGGGGTGGGGGAGAGCCCTCCTCCCATCGCCTTCCCCGACCTGTGAGCACCGCAGCCACCGCTCCCGAGACCCGGCACCGGTAGCAAAGTTCATCTCAGAATATAAACTGTGGGGCCGCAGGGACGGAGCCGTGGGTGTCCTGAGGGTGCACCTCCCGATGTGAAGAGGACGTCAGAGCCGGAAGCTTCTCTCTTCACATGCCACGTCTGCTCTCCCCCTCCCTGTGCTCCTCGGTCACCGCAGCTCTGGCTAGGAGCCGCCCGTGCCGTCTGACAGAACCCCAGCTCACCTGGCCACCGCGCCACGCCTGCCCGGACGGAGCGTGGGGCGCAGGCCTATTCGAGGCAGCCCCGAGGAGAATGCGCACGTCTGTCTCAAATTCCACCTCTGGCAGTGGTGGCGGCTGTGCCAGCGCTGGGTGACGTGTGTGTGTGTGTGTGTGTGTGTGTGTGTGTGTGTGTGTGTGTGTGTGTGTGCGTGCTGTGATGCCAATGGATCTTGTGGGACACGGGGGGGGGGGGGAGATCATGTGACCGTTGGTGATGTCTTTATTCTGGGAGGAACATTTCTGCCCAGAGTTCGGTCTCCTCCTTTTCTGTGGGTGTGGGTGGTGGGGTGTGGCGTCCTGGCGCCGCGTCTGCCCTTCCGGCTGCTCCTCTGCAGGTCAGTTCACAGTCTTTAGAATTTGGCGGGTTGCTCAGAGGCTGGGGCGGTCAGGGAGGGCAGGTGCCAGCCAGCCCAGCCCTCTGTCTACACAACCATGCAGAGCGGGGCCCAGCCCCCCATGCCTTCGGTGTTGGTGACATGTCCTAGGAGAGCAGGGGCGTGGCTCCTGTCCTGTGTCTGGCGGAGCTATGCTGGGCCCTGGAGGAGGAGGGGGGCCGGCTGGCAGGTATGAGCCTGGGGCCTCTTCCAAACCCACCTGGCTTCAGCCTCAAGCTGCACTGAAGACTCAAACCAGCAAGGGACTTGAATTTCAGGCCTTCAGAGCATCAGAGTATATTTCCCGGAATACAAATGTAGAGTATTACAGGTCATCATTTCTTTCTTGAATGAGGTTCAGTTTCTATTATGTTCTGGAAACGAAGCATCTCCCAGATGCCGTGTAGGACGTCCAAGCCTCTGGGCTGGCCTGGGTGCAGCTGGGAGGTTCGGGGTCTGCAGCCAGGCCGGGGGACGGGGTTGGCCAAGGCCTCTCTCCTGAAAGGCAGCCTGGGGGCCTGTCCCTCTTTCTCCACCTCTGTGCTTGGTCCCACCACGTGTGAGAATGGCTTGGACCCAGTGTGCGCCCACCGTGCGGTCCTCTGCCTGAGCCCCGCCCGCAGCTGGGAGGCCGCTTCCTTCCCCGGATAGCAGCCCCAGGCCCGGCAGGCCATCAGCGGCCAGTCCCCCGCCTGACTCCCAGGCCCCACGCTTGTCACAGTCACGCAGCTTCACGTTAAAGCGATGAGCCTAGGGGAAGGGGCATCAGACGGCACTGTGAGATGAAATATGAGACCATGTGAAAGTGTGTAACAGAGGTTTCCGTCTGGGAACGGCAAGATCGTGTTTACCATGCTGACACGTTCATAACCGCTCCGGCTTTCCTCACGTTGACCTTTCTAGTGAGTTAGCTGAGAAGGCCCTAGACCAGCCTCATGAAACAAAAAGATAAAGCCCAGATGGAGAGCGACTTCCTTCCAATAGACGTGTCCTCGCATGGACATGATCGTGGGGATCTATCGATGGGTGGTGGCAGCTCTAGTGTTCATGACTTTCCCTTCTCCCTTTAGATGGTCTTCCGATCAGGCAGTGGAGCAGGCCCAGGCCGCAGCTGGCTGCAGCTGGCCGGCTCTGTTACTCCACCTGCATTTCACTTGGAGGTTCTGCTAATTCATCTTTTACCATCTTTGGGGCATTATTATAAAGCAAGCTACACACATTATTATATATTATACCCACATTATAATTCAGGTCATTCACATTTTTTTTTATTTTCTCCAAATGGAAAAGTGAGACATTTCAAAAAAAAAACACTCTACAAAATTATGTATTGAGTTGTTAATTTTTATGGCTTATTTTTAATGAAACTGGGATAATCTGTATAATTTCTGCACATTTCTCTTTATAGCTGCTCAAACCTGATGTTTAAAGAAAGCCATTGAAAATGTGACCAGGGTGCGGTGACTGTTTTCCATGGCATAATACTTGTGCGTTTTCCAAAACCATCTCTTAGCTAAGGAAGGCTTGTCATTTTCATGTGATTTAGGTTTGCTCCCTTGCCTTCTTCAGCGCTTACTGAGTGGGTGGGTACTTCCCTGGTGAAAACTCAGGCCCACCCCTGTTCACTCAGGTGCTAAGTTTTCCCTTCAATAATTTCTGCACGCCGCCCTCCCGGGCACAGCTCATGTAGTGAACTTCATTGAGGTCTTGCTGTATACCAGGTAAGCTCAGAATATTGGGCTTTTCTGGATTGCACTCAACCTTTGGAACAAATTTCTATCTTGAGTGTTTAGCCCTTGAACTTAAGCTGGTTATTACTTAAAGTTCAGCATTTAAAATATATTAATTCCCTTCAAGTATAGGCTCCTTCTGTAGGAAGAGAATATATTTGTAGATTTTTTTGTTAGATATTCAAACTATTACTTCACAAATAAGTGAGCACACACAAAATGGTGCCATAAAAGGACTTTAAAATAACATTCTGCTCTGAAGTCATTTGTACTTTTTCTAGATTTGGAGAAGAGCTACCATGAGATTTATTTTTCTTTGCTAAGTTTGTAGGCATAAAATCATACAGGGGACATCTGGCTGATGGTAGTGGTACAAATTTCATAAATATAGTTTTTATTATCTTTATGAAAGGCCTAAACAAATACTACTCTTCCTCATTGATTCCCCAGAGCTTACTGTCAGACATGTACAAGAGAAATGTACAAGAGGTGCCACACAGGAAAATCCCCAGAGAGATGGTGGAACCACTTACCTACCTGGGGAGATAACACATTAGACATCTGAGGTCTATGAAATATAGGATGTTGAGTTATGCGTGAGCTATGAAAGTGAGACACTTCATGTAAATTTCCCATTGATGGACACATTGCTGATTTAAGAATACCTTTAAGATCGTGTTTGATTATGTAATCTCCAGAAGGTAGAGTTAATTAATTTTATATCTTAGGCACATTTATTAACTCAAGAAACATTCAGTAGTGCTTGGCACTGATGATTTTTGGGGTGTAATCTTTCTCTGCTCATGGGAAGGCAAGTGGCACTGTGCATGCTAAAATGTGTGCAAGTGGCAGTGTGCATGCTGAACTGTGTGTGAGTGGCAGTGTGCATGCTAAAATGTGTGCATGCGGAGATGTGTGCATGCGGAGATGTGTGCATGCTGAAGTGTGTGCTTGCTGAGGTGTGTGCATGCTGAACTGTATGCTTGCTAAGATGTGTGCATGTTGAACTGTGTGCATGCTGAACTGTGTGCATGCTGAAGTGTGTGCATGCTGAAGTGTGTGCTTGCTGAGGTGTGTGCATGCTGAACTGTATGCTTGCTAAGATGTGTGCATGTTGAACTGTGTGCGTGCTGAGCTGTGTGCTTGCTGAGATGTGTGCATGCTGAGATGTGTGCATACCAAGATTCTTGGTGTCTTCTCTGGCCTCTGTGCTCACACCGTAGTAGCAACTCCACACGGGTCAACAGAAGTGTGCAATGTCAGGAATGACGCTCGGGGTGGGTTACGGGGAGGAGCACCACCCCTTTCCCGTTGAGAGCCACTGCTTTATTTGGTGAAGCGTTGTGGAGGCAGATGTAGGGATTCCCTGCGTGCTGTTGTGAGCTGGAATGAGCGTGGAGGACAGGCTGAGTGGCAGCGTGCTGGCCTCCTCTCCGATGAAAACAATGCCAGCACGGTCGCTTGAGCATTGATTAAGCGGAGCTCCAGCCTGATGCTCAGGAAGACGCTTAAAACTCCGCCTGGGTCTCTCCCGGCAGAATAGTATCCTGACAGTCCTTTAGGAAAAAGAAAGGATAAAAGACTACCTATTATTTTGCTCCAAGACTTTTTCTTTCTGCACTGCCTTGGTGAGGATGAGCGCTCAGGACAGGAAGGCGTGCCAGTGTCGGCTGCTCCTTGAGGCGTCTCGGCTCCTCGCAGGGCTTTCTGTAAGTAAGGACGCCCAACACCAGCCAATCACCTCGCAGCCGTTCAGGCTGCGGATGAAACCCTTCCTCAATTTCTTAGCTACGGGCATGTTTGAGATGGCCAACTGGGGTCTGTGGAATCACCCATTTTTTCACTTTTAGCTATATACGAATATGAAAGGAACTTTTGAAGCTGTGGTAGAGCGTGCCCACTTCACCTTCCCGTGTGGCATTTGAAGAAGGCTGAAGTGCCACGTGTGGCCCTCGGTGGCCCGGGGCGGGGGTGAGGGGCTCCCTGCCTGCTGGTCTGTGCCTGCCTGCATCTCATCAGGTGCTGGTCAGGCTTAAAAGGAGAGGTGGTGCTTAAGATTGGGGCGACTTTCTTACGAAGCGGTCAGGGAAGTGGACATTGGGTCCAGGGGTAATTTCGGATGCAATAATAGGAGGGGTTCTGCGTGTGCTCTGAGGTCAGGCACGGGTGAGGGTCGGCTCCCAGCGTGAGGGTCGCGGCGGCCTCAGAGAGGCACGATGGCGCTGTCCTGCAGTAACTCAGGAGAGAATCGTCCCCGCCAGGGCTAGGCCTGGCCGAGGGGCCCTCGAGGGAGACCATGCGACGTGCCAGCTGGCTTGCTTTAGACACGAAGACGACACTGGACACGAGAGAGGCACTCGGGAGAGAGTGGGCATACTCCCTGGCAGACACCTGAAGAAATACAGAACCTCGTCAGCCAGCAAAGCGTTCTCAAAGTAGAAATGGAGGTGGGTCAAACGTGATCCACCCGCCTGCCGCAGGTCAGGCCGCGGCCCGCCCCGGGCTGGCTGTCGGGCTGGTGTACGCGCGAGGCTCTCACGCTGGAGGTGGCTGGCTGTTGAGGTTGTTACTGGATATTAGAGCCATCTCCAAAATGTCCACCCTTTCCTTGAAGCTGTGGAATACTTCCAGAATGAACTAGATCTTTCTTCACCGAAAACCTGATGACAAAGAAAGATTTCCTTCACATTTCATGCAACAAAAGTTTTAGAGCAGTGACATACAGAAGGAGTGTGTTAGGTCTGTGTTGACGTAACCCTGTGATCAGTTGTAATTCATGCTTACAACAGTGGTCCCAGAGAAGTAATTTATTAAACATGAACGCTGAGGTGATTTACACAAATACTTATGAATTTATGAAACACAGAAAATTATCATGTTGGTAAGTAACCTTGCATGTGCAATTGTATTCCTATGTATTTTTCCATATAATCAGAACATAAAATAAATAAGTGAAAGTTTTATCAGTTCTTGGAAAAATAATAGGCAATAATATTTAGTTAAATTCCTTATGGTTTTAAGTGAAAAAGTATTGACATATCTATTTGTCTGTCTGTCTGCCTATCTATCACTCGATCCATCTATCTATCTTTCTAGAGAGAAATGATTTTAAGAAGTACACGTATTTTTGGCACAGTTAAAATTGATGGTAGCCCTTGATCTTATAATTAAATATGATCTTATAATTAAATTTTTACCTCAAGGCATCTTAAGAGATGTACCCCAATAGCATAATTTATTACATATAATAAATTACATATAATAATTAATTGTTTAATTTTTATAGTAATTAATCCATGTTGAGTAATGAAACCTTTATATATTTTCATCTAGTGTCTCTATTCTGTGCCAAGGATTGGACTATCTAGACAGTTTAACAAAAGAAACATGTTTTTGTATTTCTTAAACCAAAATAGAGGTCTGGGATGAGAGGGTGATTTTCCAAAGTCTGTCTCTCAGAAAGTTAGCCAGGGTTGCAAGCCCTGTTTCTTAATTGAAAATGATTTATAATCTGGAGTACATTAATATTCATTCTGTGATATTAGCAGTGGGTAACATCAGTAGTGTATCTGATGGCCTCTGAAGTCAACTGAGGTCGACACCAGAGCATCAGAAAGCTGTAGCTCATTCTGGCTGAAGTGTCTTGTGCATCGATCGAGCTTTGAGTAGGTTTGAATCCTGTGACTAAGATGTTTGATGACGTATTTGATCAAATGAAGCTCTGTTGGTAAAACTCATAGATTAGGCCTATCTTTCACTTTAAGCTGCCATTTTTTTTGGTCTTTTAAATAATACATTGCAGGATCCTCAGTCTCAGAACTTCTCTTGATGTCAAGTTCAAACTGCTAAGACGTGGGGACATTATCTTGAATCCAGAAATACATGACTTTCATTCGGGCTTCTATAGTCCTGTCCTTTCCTTTCCTTTTCTCACATTAGAGCCACAAAGAAATTATGAAAGGAGAGATTATGAAAGGAATATTCCTATTGTCACGAATCTCCCTTTATTGCTCTTTCTGAACAATGCCTCCTCCTCTTCTCCTTTGCCTTTCCTCTCCTTTTACCAATTAGATCGCAGGCCTTCAATAGGATGTCTTCAAGCCGGGCAGGTTAAGGTAAGGAGATAAAGAAATCTTATCTCCTCTTATTAGCTGTGCACTCCTTGTGGTTTGTATTTTCACCATACATGCTCAAAGGGAATGGTCGTCGTGACCATTATTAGCACACTAGGTCCAGAGCCATGGGGAGAAGTCAGGGCGTGAGCGAAGGCCTGGGCAGGTACAAAGGCTCCTGTCACCTTTGCAGGGGAGCAGCCCACGGGAAGCTGGGAGCCGGGTGGTGGAGTGGTGCTTTGGCAGCCATTTCCACCACCACACAGCTCAGCCTAACAATAACCTCAGCCAAAGGAAAATCTACTTTATAAAAGGTAAACGTTGTGGCGAGTTTGGAAAATAAATGGTTTCCTCAAGAACAGATTCTGACATAGAAGTGTGTTCTCACTCTCTGTGAGGGAGTAGAACGGCGACTCCTGTTTTGAGGCTTGATTGTGAGCCTCCAGCTTGCTTCTGTTGACTTCTCGTCAGTTTGCAAACGCTCTGGGAGGCAGAGGGGAGGACAGCATCAGGAAAGCCAACGGCACCGGGGCCAGGCTTCCAGATGCTTCTTCCTGGCCCAGAGTGAGCTTTGGGAGCATTGCAGGAAGGGAGCTGCGTGGGAGCCGTGCAGAGCTCAGGCAGCCCAGAGGGAGTGTCCCTGCTGCACCCCGACCTTCCCTGCGGCACCCCGACCTTCCCTGCTGCACCCCGAGCTTCCCTGCTGCACCCCGAGCTTCCCTGCTGCACCCCGAGCTTCCCTGCGGCACCCCGAGCTTCCCTGCTGCACCCCGAGTTTCCCTGCGGCACCCCGAGCTTCCCTGCTGCACCCCGAGTTTCCCTGCTGCACCCCGAGCTTCCCTGCTGCACCCCGACCTTCCCTGCTGCACCCCGAGTTTTCCTGCTGCACCCCGAGTTTTCCTGCTGCACCCCGAGCCTCCCTGCTGCACCCCGAGCTTCCCTGCTGCACCCCGAGTTTCCCTGCTGCACCCCGAGTTTTCCTGCTGCACCCCGAGCTTCCCTGCGGCACCCCTGCCCTCTCCAACACTGAAGCCCCTGGCTGAACCCCTGAGCCGGCTTGAACTCAAACAGGTCAAAAGGAAGCCAGGCGCCGTGTCTGGTTAGTCACGTCCCTGGCTGAATCC
This sequence comes from Dipodomys merriami, assembly GCF_024711535.1. NCBI lineage: Eukaryota > Metazoa > Chordata > Mammalia > Rodentia > Heteromyidae > Dipodomys > Dipodomys merriami. The sequence goes on from NW_027202826.1 coordinate 1,274,204, forward strand.
CCCCTGTGGGGTCAGCCACGCGGCCCCCGCGCTGCGGGGAACACAGCAGCCCCCGCGGGTTCCCAAGTGGGGCCACGGTGGCGACGGCAGCGTGAGATTGCCCTCGGTGGTACCGCCGCTCCGTCTGTTCCTCATCTGAGCCTTCAGCGCCGTCCCCACTGCAGATCGCCCCGTGGGCTCACCGCCACTCCTGGATGGGGCGGGCAGGGGACGAAGCCCCTTCATTATTAGAGTCAACAGAGGGAAAGCAGGCTGAGGCCAGGAGCACACGCAAGCGCGTCCTCAGCCAACCATCCCAACCCCAGCTGTCTGTCTGTCCAGCGTGGGTTTTGATCGCTCCAAGTGTGGAGTCATTGGCTTGTAGTTCGCATCGTGTCAGCATGGGTCGGTGGCAGGTGGCATCATGGGGCAGTGTGCCATCAACGCCTCCCTGGGGGCAGGACGCGGCGGGAGGACCGATCCGCTGTGCTCGGCGCAAGTCCGGCCTGGGCGTGGTGGAGGGGGAGGCCCTGGTCACCACTGGTTACCGGCAGCGAGTCAGGCGTGCGCGAGGGCCACGGTGCCGCTGTCAGCTTCCTCCGTGGTCCTGCTGTGTTGCGGCAGGGAAAGTCACCATAGCTAAGGCGCGCTTATCAATAACGTGAGAATGAATGCAGCCTTGACATTCATAAAAGACCAGAGCTGAGGGATGCTTGTCAGAGCGGAGACCGAGCCACTGCCCTGAGCACACGCAGCAGGTCAGAGGTGGCCTCCTTGTCTTCCATCCCGTTCTCCTCCTTTGTTCCCTTTTGCCATCGACGACCTGAGTCTTGTGAGCTGTGGGCGGGCAGTCAGACTACAAGAGCCGCACACGCAGTGCTCAAATCAGTGATCAGGTGGTTAGGGGTCTTTGAGCAAGAGCCATGGCGTGAGAAAACCTGCCTTGAGTTCCCGCCGACTCAGAGAACTGGCCGGGGGGCCAGCCACGAAGGCAGAGCCCTGGGGTCTCTACGTGCAGACGCTCCCGAGTACCGCAGTACTGCAGCCGTGCATGGGGCACCGGTTACGTTTGACAGGGTTTTGTTCATAAATCAGTTTGCGTTAGGCAAACAGTTAACGCGACAAGCATATCGAAGGGACGCCAGCATTAACCTTTAGAAGAGAGAGTTAGTTGGAAAGCAGAGTTGGTTTGGGTGGTGCAGAACATATTAAAAACAATCTAGAGTGCTTCAGTGTCAGGCCTGCTCTGCAGAGCATCAGGCTTCTCTTTTCTGTGTGTGTGGAGCTGTTTCTGGCGTGAACCAACGCCCCTCTGTGTGCTGCAGGGAGCCTGGGTCTGCTTACCAGCCTGCAGGATTCTCTCCTCCTGATGCTAGTGATACTCTCCTGGTGAGAAGCGGCACCCTGTCCTTCTGACACCAAAGAGGCTTTGGCCTTTCACAAGGAATTAGTGACAACAGAGAAGCCTTCAGACACAGAGGGAAAGTGATTCTAATGCTTCCAGGAGACGCCGTTGCAAGTTAATTAACAGCAATACAAAAATTGTGGTGTGGTCAGGTGTGCAATTGAACCACGCACAATTCCCATCCTGTTTGACTGAAAGGAAAATGAGGAACTCTGTGAGACTTCAAAGTCACTTTTATGTCAGTCTCTTTAAACCAGTGGCCTAGATCAAGTATCAGAAACATTTTCTTCCCTAACCTGTTTTATTAAAATTTCATTCGGGCCAAGGTTTTCATGCTGATTATACATTTGTAAACATAAGGGCGAGCACTGTGTGAATCCTGCCCTCACCTGCAGACTCCCTGGTGACTGTGCCAGCTCTGTGATGCCGAGCTGGACACCCGAGCAAGTGTCCCAACAGTAAGACCCGAGCAAGTGTCCCAACAGTAAGACCCGAGCAAGTGTCCCGACAGTAAGAGCCAGCGCGCGCCGGCAGACCCACCTTCAAGTAGAGTCTGCTTGGCGTCTGCACCGAGAAATACCTGCCATTATCTTCTCCAAGAGTATCTCAGGTACCAAATAATTGGAAGAGGAATGCCTTGAGCATGCTCGGCCGGTCTGCAAATGGCATGCTTTCATGGTTTTTCTTGAGGCTTACGGCAATGTAACAGACGGCTGGTTATATGGAAAAACTAAAACATCACAGAAGGAGACACGGAGTCCTCGGGAAGCTTTGGACCGGAGACTTGCCTGGTGGAAGTTACGGAGAGGCAGTGCGTGGCTGACACGAGCCGTGCGGGGCTGAAGAACAGAGAAGAACTGCAGAAGAGGCTGTGCTAGGCATGGTGCTGTTAAACTTTGTCTGATTGGTTCAGTCATTTGAAAAATTAGAATACGCCTAAGGAGAGGATCCAGCTGCTGAATCTGGTGGTGTACCCGCTGCATGGGACACGCAGACAAGTTTGCAAACCAGTGTCCTTCCTTTGATAGCTGTATGTTCTAAGTGCTATGAAGCCCTAGTACTGTGAGCAGTCTACAGATGTCCAAATGACTGGATTATTTACCTATTAAGAAAAGCAGATTCCCTTTAAACAGAACAACCAAGAAATGAGAGCTGGGTAGGGGTCAGTGATACTGGTTGTATCTGAGATACCAGACACAAGAAATTATTAGATGTGAATGTGTGGTTGTGAGACATCCTTAGTCACTGACGTGCAAATACATGAAATTTGTTACACAGTCAGGTGAGCATATGAGCGTGTGTGTGCATATAGGTATATCACTAAGACTTGTGGGAAGATACAAATTATCAGATACTTCCAATGAACTAGGAGGAATCTTTATTTTTCATATAAAGCGATAAAAAGAAGTGTTGTTTAGCCAGACACTGGTGGCTCACACTTGTAATCCAAGCTACTCAAGAGATTGAAATCTGAGGATCCTTGTTTGAAGCCAGCCCAGGCAAGAAAAGTCTCTGAGACTCTTATCTCCACTAAACTACCAAACAAGTAGAGCTGTAAATGGAGCTGTGGCTCAAGGGGTGTGGTAGAGTGCCAGCCTTGACAAAAGAAGCTAAAGGAGAGACTAGGCCCTGAGCTCAAGCCCTAGGACCAGCACAATAAATAATAATAATAATAATAAGTAATAGTAATAGTAGTAGTAATAATAATAAGTAATAGTAATAGTTGTAATAATAATAATAATAATAATAATAATAATAATAATAATAATAATAATTGTTGGTGACTTTCCATTTCCTAAGAAAACAAGATATCAGAAAAGTTCTGGACATAATTTTAGGAATGCAATATGAAATGTTCAGACGTTTCTTGATGTTTTCTAAATAAACTTTACCCACTTATTGGAGAAAATTCTTCCGTGATACTGTATGATTCTGTGGCTACTAATTATATCTACTATTTTAAAATACAGTGCAAAATGTATTAGCAATCCAAATGGTAGAAATATATTAGATTAACAGTAAGCTGATTTAATGTTCTATTTAAAGTTTCTTAAGATTTGTCTTATTATACAAATGCGCTTCTTGTCTAATTAATATTACTCAAAAATCTAACACAAGTGACAGCATCCAGGGAGTGCCACAAGTTCTGCTATGGAGCTTTATAAATGAACTTTTCCCTCCTATTCTTTACAATTCTCCTTTCCTTATCAAAGGAAACATTCCACTTCCATCTGCATTTTTCCCAGGGATTTATGTTTCATAAATCTCATATCTAATAGCATTTGCCAATGCTGCTGCATAGTATTGTGTATTACAGGAGATCTATTGCTTTGCTAAGTGCCCAGTGATAAACATCCTTCCAAGGTATTTCCATTTAAAATTCAGATCCCAAGTTCACACACATTACTGACCTGCTGTCAGTGCCCCAGGGCCATTCATGATTTAATTAATGAATTTGTTGAATTAAAGGAGATGTGCTTCTGGCCAGAGCATCTCCGTGTCCAGCACCCCCCACCCCCACCGATTTTGATTGCTGAGTAAGCACCAAACTGAGAATGAGAAATCTGTGTTGTTTTACTGTGTTAGCATTAAGCAGCGTGATAATTTGAGTTCTTTGTGGGATGGCCAGGGTTCTGCCCCACTTCCCCTTCTCTGACCACAGAGAGACCACCCCATCCGTGGGCGCCGACCCAGGTCTCAGAGATCAAGCTCCATTTCCAGCCCCGGGAGTGATCTGCATTTCTATGAGGAAGGCAGGCCCAGGCAATGTCTGCACGTCTGTCATTGTTCTTCTAAATTGGAGGGTAAATCATGGTTCCTGCATTTTCATAGCTTTATTTTGTCTATGCCAACTGGTACAGACTGGGAAGTCTTTAAGGAAAGTGTGAACTATCCCAGCCTCTTCATGGAGAAGGATTAAACCAAACTAAAGCATAGAAACACAGTCTACTCATTCCACCTACAGCTAAAATATTTCTTCTTAAAGGGAAACTCATTGTCAGAAGGTGGCACTGTAGCACTTTCTTTGCCGAATGTAATAAAAAAAAATCATAAACATTACAAACATGCAGCCCTTTGCTTATGTAGGTCCGAGGGCTGCCTTCTGTCCAGTAACCAGCCACCAGACCTTCCCCACCTGGGGTCTCATTAGCAGATTAACGCCTAAAATGCAGTATTGAAGTGAATGGCACAGTTAGAGTTCTAGGCATGCTAAATGAATAGAGGACCTTTATCTAGAGTTTCCGTTTTCCCTTTATGATATGTAGCGTTAAATTAATATACACAATATTCCTATCTGTAGAAAGTAAATTGTTTATAGAATAATATAGGCAATAAATACTAAATTCTGTTCAAGTATATTGGGATCATCATTTTTAGCATAAGCAAAATGTACAATCCTAGCTAAATACGATGAAGTAAAAGGTTTGGTAGATATTGAATTGGAATTGATTATGGAAAGTAAATTCATATGGAAGAGAGTGGAGAAATCATTTGGTTCTCAAGTAAGTAGAGAATGGGAGAGATTTAGTGGTAGCATTTACCAAAAATAAAAATACTATGTTCCTTTTATGTAGGAATAAATATTGCACTGGAATCAATAGGAATTAATAAGAAAAACAAAATCTTCCCTTTGAAATACAACTTTTCAATAACATTGATCTTATTTCAATGTTTTTTTTCCTAGAAATTGTTTTAGTACTAGGAAATGACATTTTTCACTGCCTTCAAATAAATTTAAATTTCATGAGATTTCTTTTTTGATGCTGACTTTGATTAAAATATTTCTGAGATTATTTTATAAATACAGGACATTTTAACTCAACTTAAAAATTATGGAATAAAGCAGCTTTAGTGGTGTTTATGTGAAGTTTAAGTCTTATACAATACCCAGAGCATTAAGAGTAAGTGGAATAATTCTGATGTCAAGGAGAGTCATGTGTTTTCTGAGAAGGCTTAACAATCCCCGTGGTGGGCTAAATAATGACATTTCACAAACTCCGCATCTAATCCCTGGAGCCTGTGAATAAATTATAGACGAGATGTGGGGGCTTTAAAGACGGAATTAAGTTAAAAATCTTGAGATGGGAGATTATCTTATGTTATTCAGGCACCTTAAAAGAGGGAAAAAGAGGAGATAAAAATGTTGCTGTTTCCATGTGGAATTCAATAATGTGCTAAGAGTAAATATAAGAAAAAGTATCTGCCAGTTGACTTGGGTTCATCTTCCACTCTTCAGCATCTTGGAAAACCACTCCTGATTACTTCCTGACTCAACTCATCACTGAGCTTTGCTTCTGCTCTGCCCACACCCTGCGTCTCTGGTCTTCTCGGCGATCCTGCCCAGGTCGCCGTGGTTACCCCCACTGTGGCCTCACCAAGACCGCCCTGAATGACTGTCCTCTTCCACTTCCTTTCCACATGCCTTCTTGTACAATGGTTGGTCAACACAGCTCACAAGGTGACTGTTTTTAAGTTTAATCGTACCACATCACCTCATTGCTTGCAACTCTGATAGATCGTCTTCACACATGGTCATAGCCAAAGTGTCCAACGCTGACTGGGAGCCTGTGTGAGGGCTCCCAGGGAGGGTGGGACTTCCGGCACCACCTCTGGCTGCCTGAAGCTCTGCTCTCTTTCTTTCCTTCAAATCCTCTTCTTTCTAGCTTCCTTCCACATGGCCCTCCCTCGCTTCTGTTCACTGGAATACTGGGTACTCAGCAGATAATCCATCCTCTCGGCCGCCACTTAGAACACCTGCTCCACACCCACTGCTTAGAGTGAACATGCGTGAGAATGCTGGCCGGGAAAGGAGAGGCCCTGCAGGTTCACCTCTGCATTCCAGGACCCCGGACAGCACATTTCAATACCTTAAAGCACTCAGAATCTCTGTAGAAAGTATAAAGAAAATTCACATTCAATTTAATTAATGAAAGCACTAATATAGTAGTGCTAATAATATTGAACTCGAGTCTCATTTTATTCTAATTTTCTTTTGGACTCAAAGGTGTCCTTTCAGTAGAATGTAAATGCCATGAGGAAAAAAAATGTTCCTATTAAGGAATCATAACTTACTTTGAATAAATGCACTGATGTATGATTCAGCGTATTGAGAAGAGGATGTTTTATATGTGAACCAGTGAAAGTAAGAGTCTGGAACTGAGAAAACTATTACTGGACCTAAATGAACTATTAAAGGCTCAGCTCAAATATCAAATTGCTTTCCTAAGGTTAGAGACATGGAGTGAGAAAAATAGTTTATTTTCATGGAGGACCTCTATGTATTGCAGGTTTTAATACTGGTAAGCTTATGTGTTGCTATAAACAATGATAACCTGTGACTAGCTCTAAGCCACAATAACAAATAGGACATAGGTAGAAAAATACCTATTTTAGTCACATATAAAGGTCAGTTGGCCCAGTCTCCAGTTTGGAAACTAGTGATTACAAAAACGGATTTGAGGACACATTACAGTTTGTTTTTCTTGACTTGCTTTTTGGCTTAGCTCTAATTCGAGTGAACTCCAAGTTATTAAGCTTTTACATGGATACATTTAGTCACTTTGTGAAAATAATATGTGCAGTTGATGCCTCAGATCGAGGAATCTGAAATACTCCCAGGTCAAATAGTTACAGCTCAGACCCTGCACTCGTGAGTAGTAATAAATCAACTCTATACAAGTAAATTTCACATTAAAATTGTCATGGCCTTTGAAAGTAGTCTTGGTGCATATAACTTGTTGATAGCTACGATGTACTGTTATTCATTTCTTAGAAACAATACTGTGGCCTATTAGAAAGATTTAAGGCTAACTATGACCAAACATGTTTTGCTGTGAGTCATGGTTCATAGGATAACTTAGCCATTTGACAAGGGTCCCCCTTAAATTCAGTGGAGAATAGACATCCATTTTGGGGGGCAACTTTTTTCTTTAACGTTTATTTTTTTTTATTATCTTTCAGCAGTTGTGCAAAGGAGTTACCATTTAACAAAGCAGTTTATGAGCACAATCCCTTCTTGTTATTACAGCCTCTCTTCTTGCCAGACTTCTAGCTTTAGGTCAGCACTCCTTGTATGTCATATTTTATGGGCATCCGAGTAGGGTACCTGGAGACGTAAGAAGAGGCAGATAAAATAAAAATGAAATGTGGGGCACAAAGAGTGGGAGTGGACGTGAGAATGGCCGCAGCTGGAGGCAGACTGGCGGGTGGACATTCCTGGTTCACGAGGACGCTGCTAGAAGCCAGCCCCTCTGCTGGCCTGCCCGCACCGTGCGGAAGGCCACGTCCACTGGACGGGAGCTGGGTGGAAACCCTGAGCACCTGACGTCAGGTCCTGCCCCGCTGAGGCCTCCAAAGTGCTCCCCAGACATTGTGCGCCCTCCTCGTCTCGGTGCATGGATCAGACTCCATCCAGCTCCAGCTCTGAGCCACGTCCCGGTCCTGCAGCGTGTTCTAACGGTTTCCTGCAATTCTGTCCAATGTGACAGAAGAAATGTGCTCACTCTTCATAGTGCTTATAACGCTGCCCTTGCCACGTACCTTTTTTCCTAGGGGATATATTCCATATCCCTCCCGCCCCCCAGTTATTCTGAACCTAGGCTAAGGAAGAGTTCAGGTCTCATGAACTCTTTTGTAGGGAATATCGATTATTTTCATGAAGATTTTACAGAAATTGCCAACCACCCACCATCCAGTGTGTGCTTGTGTGTGTGTGTGTGTGTGCGCGCGTGTGAAACACTGAAGGATCCTGTACAGAAAGCAGTGCATTGGCCCAAGGAGGAAAAACAAACCACAGGAAAATAAAAAACCCCAATTCAAAATAAAGTATTTCCCCACAAGACAACAATATCCAATATAGAACTTGATGAAAATTTGGTTAAATATAACATACATCTATATCTCTGTGTGTATATACACAGACATATAGTTCTTATACAGATGTTATATCTATATAAAACACGTGTTTTATATATGTTATATGTACATGTATGTGTTATAATTGCAAACATATTTATATCCACCCTCTCTCTGTCGGTATGTATTCTAACATCTGTAGTCTACAGTGTAGCTTTGCCTGTTTTACTTCATCTTTGTGTTATATATTCTCAGGTCTATTAGCTTCTCGGACAGTACCCTTCCCAGATTCCAGGTCAGTTCTTTCTGGTTTGCCTCTGATCCTTTATCGATTACTCATTGAAGGCGTATTATCTGTTCTGGACTGTGCTACCTCGCCAGTGGGAGCCGAGTGTGCGTTTCTTTGCACGCCCCTTGTTTACGTCAACATAAGCTTGTCCACCCGCTCATCATCAACATCACTCAGCTCTGCAGCTTTGTTATTTTGTATTGAGTCAAATTAATCACATGTGAACAACTTTTAGAAACTGTGCCTCAAGAGGTGTCAAACTATTCAATATTTTTCTATTCTAAGGACTGAGAATTTTTCACTGTGGAGAATAAAGTACCACTCTTGCATACATTACACAAACATTTTATGCCTCATGAAACCACAATAAATTTTCTTTCTGATTACTTGTGCAATCTGAGGGTCTCCTGCTGTTTTATGGAGAGTCTTATTAATTTCATTCAAGTAGTAAAATTAGCACCTGTAGAGAACTCTTTATGATTTCCTGACTTTTATCATTTTAGCAATAACTGACTACATTTACCATGAGCAGTTGCTTTTCTCGCTCTCCCTACCTATTTAACTTTGGTGTTCTTTGCATGAAAACTTTTTTTTGAAAAGTACACAGTACTGACACTGAAAATGATAACACAAGAACTTAGCGTTCAACTCAACCAAATTTAAGTAGACAGTATTTCGAACAGCTAAGCATTTCAGGTTTGAAAGGAGGAAGGGTCCCTTTCCTTTGATGGATAGTTGAGCTGGATACAACTTACTAAAGCTACGGAAGAATTTGCTCAATAGTGTGCTGCAGCTTGAACGCGTTAATAAACCTTTCCTCCCTCCACATGCAAGAAACTGGGATGATGTGAATGTCTTCGTGTCTTTGGGAAGAAACCGTTCAATGCGTCTGTAGCAGGGCATTGAGAATGGTTTAGAATGAGTCCCCACTCCTGGGGATGGTTTGGTTTCTTTTCCCTGGGTAACAGGAGCCAAGGGGGGGTCTGGCACCGGAGGTAGCTTCCTGCTCAGGCAGAACTGAATGTGCTGTAGAGTGGTTTTCAAGTTGGAAAGCAATGACAACCTGTCCAAGATGGCAGGATTTGTTCAAGTTCACTGAAGGATGAGTATTTGGATCAGGTTGTGAGGAGCAAAGGTATCAGGAGGTTGAATTCTCTGGAAACTGACAGGAGAGCTTGCTACAACTGGGCAGTGTGGGTCCATCAAGGAGGTGAGCCATGTCCGTTCCTACTCAGGAGCAAAACTCCTGGTTCAGGGGGTCAAATGGAGACATATCTCATGGGTTTGCCTGCCCGGCAGCCTTCAACCACGGCCCTCGGTTCTCAGCCTCTTGATTAGCTGCAGTTGTAGGGGTGAACCCCTGGGCCTGCTGTGGCGGTGTCCATGGTTCAAAGAGAACCATGGAGATCCTAGACCAGCCTCCTGAGGACCAGTAACAACCTTACAACCTTGATCTTTAGGTTTCTTACTTCATTTAAAACTGTGCCCTCCATGAAGAAATGCTCAACCTCTATGGCCATAAAAGAAACACAAATCAAAACAACATTGAGATACCACCTCACCCCAGTTAGAATGGCTATAATCAAGAACTCTAATAACAACAGATGCTGGAAGGGATGTGGACAGAAGGGACCCTTACTGCATTGTTGGTGGGAGTGTAAACTTGTTCAACCACTTTGGAAAGCAGTAAGGAGGTTCCTCAAAAGACTCCACATAGAGCTCCCCTATGACCCAGCAATCCCACTTTTGGGCATTTACCCAAATGATCACAAACAAGACCATACTAAAGCTACCAGCCCGACTATGTTTATTGTAGCATTATTTACCATAGCTAAGATATGGAACCAACCCAGATGCCCCTCAGTAGATGAATGGATCAAGAAAATGTGGTATGTATACACAATGGAATTCTATGCCTCCATCAGAAAGAATGGCATTGCCCCATTTGTTAGGAAATGGAAAGACTTGGAAAAAATTATATTAAGTGAAGTAAGCCAGGCCCAAAGAAACATAGGTCCCATGGTTTCCCTTATTTGCAATATCTAGTATATGTCTGAGTCAAGCAGAAAAGGTCAGATAAATTGATGTTAGGGGAATGAACCCCAAGATAAGTATTCAAATGTTTTTTTATGTGATTGTTTCTAACATATTTATAAGATGATTTCTTTGTTGCTTTGTATGTCCCTCCCCCACGGTATAACCCCTGCTTTCACTGTATTTGATGTTGTTATAATTTGTGGAGGGGAAGGGCAAAAACAAATCGTTTAACTAGGGATACAGGTAGGCCCATTGCAACAATGAGATGTACACGTCCTTATGTTGAAAAACAAACTTTACAACTTTGGTGGGGGGGTTGGGGGAGGATCGGGTGGGGGTGGAGGGGAGGATGGGAACGGATGGGAAGGGGAAACAAAGAGGAGGCACCAATGCTTGATAAGAAATGTACTCGTTATCTTGCCCATGTAATTGTAACTCCTCTGTATGGTATTCTCACATTAAAAAAAAAACTGTGCCCTCACCATTCATGTGCATGTACACACACACACACACACACACACACACACACACACACACAGAGCCAAATCACATGCAATGACATTCTCAATGTGCTGCACACCTCTTTGAGAAGTAGTGCACCCACGCTACCAGGGGCCTGGCCCATGGACAGTGCCTGGCCCGGAGAGCCACACTCCTCTGACAAGACACACACGTGTGCTGGCTGTACAGATCATTTTTTATGACCCACAAATGATGGTAGAAATAGCCAATGGTCCCTGAGCAGCAGCATAATGGTTCATGAGGTCGATATTCAGTAGGAGGCGCTAAAACAGTTTAATGTAAAATTCAGTTTGATTCAACCTATCGTGAAATCTGCTTTTCCTGATGATCTCTGCGATGAGTGGTTTTAAGCTAGCTGAGAAACAAACAGAAGATGCATTGAGAGGCCTTGAACTCTCTTCTCCGGCATATTAACTAATGCACAGCATACTGTGCTCACATGTAACAGGCCAACTCAAGCCTTATTTCTATCTGGATACAGAAATTAGCTGTGGCATGTTTTCAAATTTTAATCAAAAGTAAAAGTATAAATGTCAATACATGTCTCCACACTGAACTCTTGTCATAGTGATTAGATAAGGATTTGGACTGACGCCAAGCGGTTAATCAGCTGACAGCAGGGAGACAGAAAGCTCTGGAGCGCAATGTGACACATTTCCTACTCAGCCTACTACACACCGCGTTAGTAGTGTGTACAAAAGAGTACACTTCTCTGGGGCTTTTGTGGTAGTAACTTCAGCTTTACCTGTAATAAATTACAGGCAGAATTCATGTCTATGCACTTGATAAAATATTCCCACCACACATAAATGAAATCTTTGCTCACTTGATCTCTCCCCAAAAAAGAGCAGATACCATGTATTTTTTAATTACCTTCTGTGACTTTTTTGTCTCTTTCTATATTAGATGTTATTTGAAAACACGCTGTGGCTCTGTAAACACCACAAGGATTTTACTATATAAACATAAATTATCCAGATTATAAACCCAAAAGACCATATTTATGTGGAAGTAGTAAATTACATTAGAAATCGGCAATAACTTGTAACTTAAACTTTATTTTCAGGCTTCGATTGGTCTTACCCTCGGAGGACCGTGGTGTTGGCCTCCTGAGTGCTGGATTTCAAACACACACCAGGGGCAGTATATTTAAGACTTTACATTCTTTTTTTTTAAATTGCATTGTAGCCATTTCAATTATTTTGGTTTATTTTCAGTTTCACAACTTATGTAAAATGGTGTTTAATTCTCCTGTGAAGACAGGGGACTATTAGTGCCCTGACCATGCCATAATTTACCTAATTTGCAAACTTGAATCTTTGAATAAGAAAATTTACACTACTACTTTAAAGATGCACATGGACTGACATGGGGAATTGGAACTCCTTTTGTACAACTACTTAAGAATTATTAACAATTAGGCCACTGTTCACTAAGGATTAAAATCACATTACAGCTGTACTTGGAGTTTCTTCAATACGAATCATTCTCTTAGCCATGTAAATGTGGACATGTTTAAGTAGAAAAGAGGGGACAATGTTGTTTAAAAGTTTCAAATACTGCTGGGCACTGGTGGCTCACGGCCATGTGGCTAGCTGCTCAGGGGGCTGTGAGATCTGAGGATCATGGTTCTACCCTGACCTCAGGAAGTCCATGCAACTCCTAGCTCCAAGTATGCATCAAGAAATCCACAGTGGCGGTATGGCTCAAGTTCTAGAACACTGTGGTTCACGTGCTAGAGCACCAGCCATGTGCAGAGAAGCTCAGGGACATTTTCTAGGCCCAGAGTTCAAGCCCTAGGACCGCCCCCTCCCACAATAAAAGTTTTAATTTTGTGTTTATTACAATGGAATGAGATTGTGTGTTGTGTGCGTGTTTTACTGACTTTAGGCCATTGTAGCCCTCTCCCACCCCCAGGGCACCACCCTGGCCAGCGCCTTCCAGCTGTGGGCTGTTGGGGCATAGCCCATGCCCAATTGTAGGAAATCCAACAGACGAACACACAAAGAAAACCACCCCACAGTTATCAACATACTCTTCAATAAAGTTCCCAGTCAGAATCAATTCACTGTGAAGACTTCATTGCTCGAATATAGATTCTCACCCAAATTATCATGGAATGTTGACTGGAGCACACAGAGGTAGAAATGAGTGACAGCCAGTCTGGTCTTTGTGTGTTGGTGGACACACTCGATGTGTGCGGAGGAATGCTAGATTATGTGTGTCACAGGTAGGGCAGGCATGCATGGATGTGTACATGATCAGTGTGGCATATAGGCAGGTGTGTATAGGTGTGCACTGGATTAGGTGTGTGATATGTAGGGCAGACAGGCATGGGTGTGCACTGGATTACATGTGTTATATGTAGGGCAGATGTGCATGGATAAATTACAGAATAAATAGGGACGTATTGCCCTGTCACAATTATTCTGCTTCTACTTATTCTTTCTTCACACACAGTTGGTATGAGGACATTAGCTAGCTACAAAGAATCAAAACATTGAGCTGGGAAGGTGGCTCAGTGGTAGAGCGCTTGCCTTGCATGCCTGAGGTCCTGGGTTTGATTCCTCAGCACCGCAAAAGCAGAAAAAGCCAGAATTGGCGCCATGGCTCAAGTGGTAGAGTGCTAGCCTTGAGCTGAAGAGCTGAGGGACAGCGCCCAGGCCCAGAGTTCAGGCCCCACGACCGGACCAAAAAAAAAAAAAAAAAAAAGAATCAAAACATTAATCAATATACTTGAAAATATATTGAAGTCATATCTTCAAAGATGCAATTTTACAAATATATGAATATATCACAATATATACTTACTATATATGTGTGTGTATATATATATATATATATATATATATATATGTATATATATAGAACCTGGTTAGCTCGGTGAATCAAAAGAAAGCTGTGAATTGTGAAGCCAGAAAAAGTCTTTTTAATGATAAATGTGATTTGTTAAGGAGTTGTAGAGACTGTTAGCCCACAGCTTTTAAATTTCAGTCATTGTAATTCATTTCTGGCATAAATCATTTTCTAACATTAATTTATTAATTATACCAGCTATGTGTAATTATTCTACCTATTCAGGATTTTTTATGATCACTTCTTAATGGCCCGATGGATTCCATGGAGGATAATTACTGCCCTGATCAGTGCGCGTTCTCTGATCTATGGTGGTGCTGTGCTCTGCTGTCCTCCGAGCCCTGTTCTCTGGTCTGTGTGGCAGTGTGCTCTGTCTGCTCCCCTCCGAGCCCTGTTCTCACCAACTCCCCTGTGCAACCAGTTCTTCAAGAGCCAATTTAAAGAATAATAATTTTTTTCGTAATAGGAATTGGCTAAGGGAAGTCGTGGTCCTGATTACTCTGCTGGGTTTAATAAGGGCATTGAATAAATTAAAGAAGAAAATGGAGAAGCATGAGGAAAAAGCTTCTTTCGACCCTTGATACACACATACAAGCTGTGCACTGGCGAGGGCTCCTCAGCCTCGTCTCTCCCGGCTGGAGGCCTGGCAGCGAGGCTGGGCCTCTGTTCCACCCTCTTCCTTCTCACGTCTGTGAGCACTGGGGCTTCCCAGGGGAAATATCTGCACTAACATTTTTAAACTTTTCCAGAAATTGTGTCTCAAACTGGAAAGTCGAGAGGTGGCATATGCAGTGAATCTATGTATTTATCAAGGAAAATATAAGAAAACATGAACTTCAACAGGGCAGATGTCATGGTTACTGAAGCGTAAAAACACTGGTAGGTCAGTGGGTGACAGACAGGAGAGGAAGTGGTCTGTGGTGGTGTGTGGTCTGTGGTGGTCTGTGGTGGTGTGTGGTGTGTGGTGGTGTGTGGTGTGTGGTCTGTGGTGATCTGTGGTGGTCTGTGGTGATCTGTGGTCTGTGGTTGTCTGTGGTCTGTGGTGGTGTGTGGTGTGTGGTGGTCTGTGGTGATCTGTGGTTGTCTGTGGTGATCTGTGGTTGTCTGTGGTGGTCTGTGGTGGTGTGTGGTCTGTGGTGATCTGTGGTTGTCTGTGGTGATCTGTGGTTGTCTGTGGTGATCTGTGGTGGTCTGTGGTCTGTGGTGGTCTGTGGTGATCTGTGGTTGTCTGTGGTGATCTGTGGTGGTCTGGTCTGTGGTGGTCTGTGGTGGTGTGTGGTGATCTGTGGTGGTCTGTGGTGGTCTGTGGTGGTGTGTGGTCTGTGGTGATCTGTGGTTGTCTGTGGTGATCTGTGGTGGTCTGTGGTGGTCTGTGGTGATCTGTGGTGGTCTGTGGTGGTCTGTGGTGATCTGTGGTGGTCTGTGGTCTGTGGTGGTGTGTGGTCTGTGGTGATCTGTGGTTGTCTGTGGTGGTCTGTGGTGGTCTGTGGTGGTCTGTGGTCTGTGGTGGTCTGTGGTGGTGTGGTGGTGTGGTGGTCTGTGGTGATCTGTGGTGGTCTGTGGCCTGTGGTGGTGTGTGGTCTGTGGTGATCTGTGGTTGTCTGTGGTGGTCTGTGGTGGTCTGTGGTGGTCTGTGGTGGTGTGGTGGTCTGTGGTGGTCTGTGGTGGTGTGGTGGTCTGTGGTGGTCTGTGGTCTGTGGTGGTCTGTGGTCTGTGGTGGTCTGTGGTCTGTGGTGGTCTGTGGTGTGCGGTCTGTGGTGTGTGGTCTGTGGAGGTCGGCCCTGTCTCCTGGGGTTCCCATGCTCACCTCGGCCCAGCACGGGGCCTTCTTGGGTTGGTGAGGAGCAGCTTCCCCAGGGCGGGCTTCAGGAAGCATCTCCGACGGGTGGTTTGATGTCCTCACATCTTCAATCACATTCCCGGTATGGCTTCAACGAGACCCAGAGAACGGATACATTCAAAAACCCAAGTGAGTGGGTGAGCGTGAGGACGCCCTGTACACCAAGCGTGGAGCTCCTCCGCGCAGGCGCAGCGCCCTCCGCGCAGGCGCAGCGCCCTCCGCAGGCCAAGCGTGACGCTCCTCCCGCGGGAGCAGAGCCCTCCGCAGGCCAAGCGTGGAGCTCCTCCCGCGAGAGCAGCGCCCTCCGCACAGGCGCAGCGCCCTCCACAGGCCAAGCGTGGAGCTCCTCCCGCGGGAGCAGCGCCCTCCGCAGGCCAAGCGTGAAACTCCTCCTGCGGGAGTAGCGCTCTCCGCGCAGGCGCGCCTGCCTCACGCGCTCTGACTCTTCCTTTGCGCGCAGGCGCGCCTGCCTCAGCCTCTCTGACTCTTCCTTTGCGCGCAGGCGCGCCTGCCTCAGCCTCTCTGACTCTTCCTTTGCGCGCAGGCGCGCCTGCCTCAGCCTCTCTGACTCTTCCTTTGCGCGCAGGCGCGCCTGCCTCAGCTCAGCCTCTCTGACTCTTCCTTTGCGCGCAGGCGCGCCTGCCTCAGCTCAGCCTCTCTGACTCTTCCTTTGCGCGCAGGCGCGCCTGCCTCAGCCTCTCTGACTCTTCCTTTGCGCGCAGGCGCGCCTGCCTCAGCCTCTCTGACTCTTCCTTTGCGCGCAGGCGCGCCTGCCTCAGCCTCTCTGACTCTTCCTTTGCGCGCAGGCGCGCCTGCCTCAGCCTCTCTGACTCTTCCTTTGCGCGCAGGCGCGCCTGCCTCAGCCTCTCTGACTCTTCCTTTGCGCGCAGGCGCGCCTGCCTCAGCTCAGCCTCTCTGACTTCCTTTGCGTGGCTTTCCTGCCAACTCTCGCCGGCCTCTGCCTCCACACATCCTGCAAGTCTTTCCTGTGCCAGTGTCGTGCACCTGGCACTTCAAGTAGAAACTTTGAGCCTCTGTGGACATCTTTATTCATATTATAGATTAGCATATTAAAAGGAAAATCATCTAATATGTACACATACATTTCCTTTATTGTCGAATTTTATTGACCAACACTCATTTTATTCTGCTAATGTTCTCCGCCATCTCGATGAATATTGGTCAACAAAGCTACTAAAAGTTTTCGATGTGATGAACATCTCTGTATCATGTAACATTTGGAGAACTGTTTATCAAACAGCAATTTCTAATCATGGTTGAGATGACAGTCTTCATTATATTACACACATTTGTTACCGTGTCGTAAACGTCTACTGTATTTTCAAGCTTTCCCATTGTCTTCTATTTTAAAGTAATAAGGTATGTTTCTAAGCCACTGGGTTCAAAAAGGGAAAAGGTAGTTAAGTTATAATAGTTTACATTCTGAAAGTGTGTGTGCTGACTTTACTTTCATGATAGTCATGCCAATTATAATGCACTAATAATTTCACCCAAGGGAATTGTTAAAATATTCAAAATGACACATACAATAGAGCTTCATGTGCACTGTGGTTTTACCGGGAGAAATGATGGAAGCCCTGGTCTGGGCCTCCATCATGGTCGTCTCCAGATGATTCTCCACCTTGTGGCCAGCTTGCTGTCTTTCACATCTTTGAGGCACAGATACCTCAAGGACGTTCTTCTAGAATGCTCTTGGAGTGACTGACCCAGGCGTGTGAACCCCACGGCTGCGGGCCGCCGCCCAGCGCGGTGTGGGACAGGGAGCTGGCCCGCTGGGCTCCTGTGTCTGAGTACGAGCTGTGCGCAGGCCCACTGCCAGTCCAGCCCAATCGGAGGCACAGAACACACTTCCTGGCACGGCTGGCCGCAGGACGCGCCCCGAGGTTCACCAGGCCCTTCACCAGTCCCGGGCACTCCGTCAGCGCTCTCCGCACAGGTGAGATCCGCCCCGAGTCGGTCACTGCATACCCTCAGGGGGTGAGCACCAGCCAGCGGTCGCTTTCATCCGCTCATCGCAGGCCTTGTCGATCAGTTTTAGATTTAAAGGAGAACTGTTTTGGTGTAGCTTCTAAACAATGTGGGGATTCTTTTCTTAGAAAGTGGCCACATGATAGGCTCTACCATGGAGCTCGGGGAACATGAGGAACTAGGAAATGCCCTATCTGGTCATGAGGAAATATGACGTCTCTCCTTTGGACGTGAGCTTCCTGTGCGTCTGATGGTGAGCAGCTGCTCATTTCTCCACTGGAGGAGCGAGGCACATGGGGTGAAGGTGTGGATCCATCCGTGCTGGGTGAGGTCAGCACAGCGCAGAGCTGTTTCTACAAACTAGGCATCACCACGAGCCTTTCCGAAGAAGGAATGTGCACACAAACCTCCTTCAGGAGAACGGTCATCAATATTGTGT
This sequence comes from Dipodomys merriami, assembly GCF_024711535.1. NCBI lineage: Eukaryota > Metazoa > Chordata > Mammalia > Rodentia > Heteromyidae > Dipodomys > Dipodomys merriami. Next base: position 1,292,415 of record NW_027202826.1, read on the forward strand.
CTAGTTGCAAATACTTATCCAATTCGTCTTTCTATTATGCTTTGTATTACATTTGTGGAATCAGAGAGACTTTATCATCTTATTTCTAATGGTAATTTCACTTGTGCTTTTCACTTTTATTAGTCTATTAATACATAGTTGTAGAACTTTTTAGCAAAATTTTTTCTCATGGATTTCTAAATTGTTAATATGATTTCTGTTTCACTATCTCTTTTCTTCATTTCTCGATCATCTTATTTGGCATGTCAAATCCTAAGAAATTGGAGTAGATTTATCTGTTAGTCATTCAGATATTTTAGAGTATAGCTTCTGGGGATTGTTTTGAAAAATTTGGTGTTTGGAGAACAAGTAAGCTGTATGAATTCAGACAGAGGTACCAGATCTCTGAGAATCGGGCCTGGAAGAGGACTGTTGGTTTGCTCTAAGACTAGCTAAGAAGGAATGTAAATTCCTCGTTAGCGCCTCACACCCCAGAAATGAGAGCAGACAGTGCGTGGTGGTGGGATCATGGGTTGATGGAGCTTTTGGAGATAAACAGATGTTTTGTATCTTCCTATTTTCTTAGTGACAATTCCAGGAAGCAGGCTGTGCATGCTAGGACTTAGAGAGAAGCTGAGTTGGGTTCACACGGGAACCCCGTGGCTGTCTGAATCTGGTTGGTAGACGAATCTGCCTCACGATTCCCCTTCCACTCCTAACTATGTCCATCTTAAAGTTGCTATAAATCAGTTCAGGCATGTTCCTTGAAATTAGTGACAATTTGTAAGCATGAGGATTGTGTGGGACATAGGATATTTGAATAGATACCTTGTCAGACTGCGTTATGGAAACAAATATCTCTGTTTCATGCCATGGGGGAAAAAAGGGTAGGTCTGACTTATGAAAATTTAAACACATTTTATGCTTCACCTTAAAAATGAGAAGGAAGTTCACTTGGACACATGCCACGTTACTCTTTAATTTGTCATTTTGGTGGCTGTTTATATCCTGTACATCTGTCTCTGTCTCTCTATACACTCAAACCTGTATACTTTTAGCCTAAAGCAGTGTATGAAGCATCTGTTTCCAGGGAGTTCATTGCTTGGAGAAAAGTTGAGATTTTTTTTGAAGAAACTGTAAATTCCTTTAGTGTAGTGTGACAGGTCTATTATATTTCAAATGTAGAAAAGAAAAAAAAACAAACGCCCATGATTCCTAAGTTTCCTTGCTGAGGGCCAAGAGCTCCACTGCCTGCCTAGCAGAGAAGTCCGGCCCCTCTGGGATGGACTTCCTGGTGGATTCTTCTCAGCTCTGGAGATTTCCTCTTGGGTGAAAGTTTACATTATCAAAGCAGTAGGGTGGTCCTTCTTCCTCCCCCTGACTCTGAGGATTCCTGTGACCGTGTCCCCTGATGATTCCTGTGACCATGTCCCCTGATAATTCCTGTGACCATGTCCCCTGATGATTCATGTGACCGTGTCCCCTGATGATTCCTGTGACCATGTTCCCCTTGATGATTTGCGTGATTGTGTCCTCTCATGATTTGTGTGACCGTGTCCCCTGATGATTCCCATGACTGTGTCCGCTGAGGATTCTTGTGACTATGTCCCCTGATGATTCCTATGTTTGTGTCCTCTGATAATTCTCGTGACCATGTCCCCTGACAACTCTCGTGGCCATGTCCCCTGCTATAGAACAAAGCTTTGCCTTTTGCAGCCCAGGGACTGATATGTTCTGTATTTTTTGGAGTGTGTAAACGTGGCTCACATTGAGTCGGACACTCGTGGCAATCCGTGCGGGGATTATTTTACACACAGAGGGATGGCGTGTGAGAACTGAAAGGGGGGCGAACAGAAGGGCCCGGACAAGATTGCAATACCGGAAAGGTGGGAGTCTGGGGTGCCTTTCTCTGCACAGGTGGCCAGGTTCCCTGACCAGGGTGAGGACCGTGGTCCGTGGCCCTACGGTGGCCTTTGCGTGGACAGAGTTCACAACGGGCAGATTCCAGCAGAAGTCGCATTCCCTCCCGTTCAGCAGGCCCGCAGGCCCTTGCCGGCTGGGAGCCTCCCGGTCCTGGCGCGGGGCTGGGGCTGGTGGTGTGGGGTGGCCACTGCTCACGCCAGCCTGGCCTCTCCTCGGTGCTTCGCGCATGTGCTTGCCTGCTGTTCTGGTCCCGGGTGTGCATCATGCGGCATGGGGTGGGTCACACCATCACACCGGCCTGCGCCTCGCGTCTCACGCCTGAGTACTCGATCACACGGGAAGCTTCCGTTAACCGTGTCCTCCCCCTGTGTCTCTCCCCCTCTGAATGTCTGGTTCAGGTGATCAGGATGGCAGCCCAGGATTCTGGATTTTAACACACACCGCGCGTGTGCTGTGTGCTACACACGTTGTCACCTGCCATCTTGAGGAACACTAAAATGGAGGGGTTTCATGCAAAAGACTACACTTACTCCCCAACCCTGTACCCTGAGAACTGTTCACCAGTTCAAGCCACACGCACCACACGCTTTTGGGAGATGAGGCGTTGATTCAGAATTAGATTGGGTTTAAGAGAGGCCCAAAGATGCCCTCGACACAATCCCACAAAATCAAATTAACACACATTCACACTTCATTTGAGACATTCCGGAAGCTGGCCAAAACATCACCTCCCATGTGCTAATAGTTTAGAGACATCATTAGAGATTGAGGAACACCAGCACTTACAAGATTACTCTTAATTTGTATGCAAATTTTGAGTACTTTATCGTGCAGACGCATCTTGGGAGATGATGTTCACAGACATCAGAGGAGTCTGTAAAGTCAGTTTTGCTCCTGGATGTGTGGATGTGTGAACAATTCTGGGGGAACACAAAGCCAGTTTTCCAGTTTCCACAGAAAAGCGGCCTCAGCCATTGCCCACGGAGACATCCGATCCGGACTGGGCTTTCTTCTGATCACTTTCCAGGTGTGCCGATGGTATTCTGCAAGCCTCTAAGGCAGCTGAATATATACCACACATATCATGTTACAGAAGCAAAGGCTGCTACTCATTCACTCTTCCACAGTTAAGTGTCTGGGGGTGGCCTGTGACCTTCCTCGTGAATCTTGTGACCCACAGTGGCACACAACCTGCCCTCCTCACAAAGCTCATGTCTCCTACTTGGAGCGTCTTCTCAAAAGCTCCAATTAGGCTAACGGGAATATGTAATTGATTATTCGGTGATGCGAGTGATGTGAGATTCTGTTAAATAATTACAGTACACAGTCCAGAGTTCTTTTAAATAATGCACCATTATCAGATGGTATTTCTGCATTTTTCATATCATATATAAAATATTAGCCCCTTTAATGTGTTATTTATTAATGCATGAGACACAAAAGAAACCCTAGAACTTTAGATAAAGGATTTCTTCAGTTGTATGGCTACCTTTTAACTATAGGTCACATTTTCATAATGCATTTAAAACACAGTTATTGGTACCATTATTTCTATATGGGCAAAAATCTATTTCTGTATTTATTGTGCACATGTATTACAGTGGCATAATGTGTTTACCCTTGTGATATGATTATATAGATGCTATTATTGTTGTTATAACAGGCATGAATTCATATTATATCTGTTAGTGGCTAATATTAGATTAGTAAAAGCTGAGGTGTATTATGAGGGAAGAAAGTTTAGAAGAAAAGTAGCAAATAAGGGGATTTGTTTTTGTCAGCATACTGAACTTTAGAAGTATAATCTAGATTGTATTGTAAGCCATTATTTGTGGATAAATAGATGAGAGGAATATTAATTTTGACATGGGAAATCAAATGTTGTCTTATGAAAAGTAATACAAAGCTATAGTCGTATAAATCATTCAACAAACATGTGCTCAGTGTCTCCTTTGTGTCCTGAACTGAGGTAGGTATTGAGGAACAACGGCATAGAAACACAGGATTTGTAAGGCATTGAAGATGCAAAAACAAATAAGCAGCTGAAGTTAGGAAACTGCCTGAGTAGAATTTATGGTATAAATTGCATTTTTAAAATTTTACTGAAAGTCATGCTAGGCAAAATATTTACCTAGATAAGGACATTTTTTTCTGTAAGTCTCACTACCTTATTAAATTCTTTAAGACCAAATAAATCCCAGCATGCCCCAAAGTGTAGAATTAAAGCCATGTCAAAAGTTTTCAGAGAAATTTTTAGCATAGTCTGGTGAGCTTGTCACATCCTATTCATAATGCAGAAAGATTAAATTGTATATCACTATCTAATGGGAAGAAAGAAGAAAAAGTTTAAAATAGAATGCTCCCTCATTATTCTTGCGTCTTTGACTCTTGTTCCTTAGGACATCTGAAGCTATTTAGCGTCTTTGTTCTCAGAGCAGCTCATGAATGCTTCCACTGCAAATGGCTCTTTGTACTTACCCGTTTAAATTGCAGCACACATATGTTTCCTACCTGTATCTCCAAGCACATGATATGTTAGAGATTTAAACACATTTGTTTTCTTCACAGTGAAGCAATGCATTGCTAGGTGCAGGAAGAGAACCACGTTCACTGAAGATTTCTGTCTCTGCAGTGATGGACTAGATGTTTAGGTTCATAAGCATATCAGTAATGCTTCTCAAACCTTCAAGGCCTTATTGCGGACAGGGTTCTGTGTCAGGCCGTCCTTCCTTCTGTAACATTCTCCCTTCGTGTCATTTGTGCAGGTCCTTTGGAGGGTTTCTAGAGTGTTCCCTCGTTAGTGCTCAGGTAGATGCATGAGCTCCTGAAGGAGGCCCCTGAGCAGGCCCTGTGGGGCTGATAAAGCTTGGTCTGACCGGAATTACTCCAGCGAGAATCCTCAGGGCACGCCTCACACACACCATCCAGACTCTGTGCCTGTCGGGCTGTCTTAGGTGACTGGAGGGGACGGAAGTCATGGTGCCATGTTCCTGTGTCTGGAGCATTTGGAACTGGGCACATTCTCCTCTGCCATCACTGGAGAGCAACCCTGGCCATAGATACCCCCACCCTATATATATATACACACATATACGTATATATATATATTTATTTATTTATTTATATTTGCTGGTCCTGGGTTTGATCCCTGGACCTGGGCTCTGTCCCTGAGGTTTTGCTCAAGGCTACTGTGCTATCATTTGAGCCACTTCTGGCTTTTCCTGCTCAGACTAGCTTGGAACCGCAGTCCTCAGCCTCCCGGGTAGCCAGGATTATCAGCGTGAGCCCTGGCACCTGGCATGCTATGTCTTTTAAACCCGGGCACAGTGCACAACCAGTTGAAACTTATTATCAACTAGAGCACTGTAAACATAAGAAAGGGACAGGAAATGTCTCCCAAGGTGTGTGGCTCGGTTAGTAATAGGACAGCAGAATCAACTGTGTCTGAGCTGTGTGTGTGTGTGCCATGACTGTGTACCTAGCATGTACACGTGGTGTGTGTGTGTGTGGTGTGTGTGTGTGCTGTACATGGAGTGTGTAGTGTGTGGTGTATGCACATGGTATCTGTGGTGTGTGTGTGTGTGTGTGTGTGTCATATGGCTATATGTCCTGTGTGTCTTTTATCTGTGCCTGTTGTGTGTGAGATGAATTTTCTCTGAACCTTAATAAGCTTATTTGACTCAGCTATGAAACCACAGAAACATTTCCAACACAACTTACCCACCAGTCCTTCAGGGCTCGAAGAAGTGGAATTATCTTTTGCTATTTGGCTTAAGAATCAGGACATACATTGCATCATCGGTGGTGAGCAGAATAAAGGGCCATGTGCTTTAATCCACGTGGGAAGTCTGGGTCTCTCTGGGAGAATTTCGAGGTGTAAGGCTTAAGCCGCAGATGTGTTGTTACTGACAATTACCTCCAGCATCTCTGAAGAGTCCGGTCATGGGCCCGGAGAGGAACGGCATTGTTCCCTGGATTCTTAGCGAGCATCCACTGTAGGCTGCTGATTTGCAGATAATTATGGATTGCACGATGAAGGAGACAGGCATATTTTTTTTATATAAAATTAGAGGAAGGTGCCAGAAAAGTCTGGAAGATGTGATGTGTCTGCTGTCGGGGTGCTGCGGCGGAGATGAATGACCCTGGCCCGAGCAAGGCTGGCCCGAGTGTGAGGCCTGCAGGCATCCGGAGCGGCTCTGGAGCCAGGTGTTTTGGTTGCAAAGACGCTGCTTTGGGCTGGGCTGGGTGTGCTAACCTGCCGATCCCAGACAAATGCAACTCTTTATAGTGTGGCATGCAGCTGACACTTTGTTTTAAATAGAGTAAATGACACTTTATTTTTATTATAACATTCTAGAATACTATTTTCATCCCCCCAGTCGAAGGGAAGAGGGAATAGCCTCAGCCACAAACATCTTCTCTTGAAGTATTTCATGCTGCCTCCAGATCAGCTTTGACAGTGAATTTTAGAATAATTTGGTTTATTAATGTTCAGATGTACTTAGCAAAATAAGATACTTAAAAAAAATCCTTGTAGTGTAGCTGGGCGCTGGTGGCTCACACCTGTCATCCTAGCGACTCAGGAGGCTGAGATCTGAGGATCGTGGTTCAAAGCCAGCCTGGGCAGGACAGTTTGTGAGACTTTTGTCTCCAATTGACCAGCAAAAAGCTGGAAGTGGTGCTGTGGCTCAAGTGGAGAGTCCTAACCTTGAGCCAAAGAGACTTAGGGACAGCACCAAGGCCCTGAGTTCAAGCCCCAAGGACCAGAACCTACCCCCCCACACACAAAAATCCTCATAGTGTATGTATAAACAGAATGATCAAAGCTAGTATTTAAATAAAGATAACTTAATAGTGAATATTTTAAAGAAGTAGTACTAATTACTGGGCATTAAGTGTGAAGCAGAGAATAAGATGTTGCTAAAGGGATAGCCTGAGGCTTTGTGGTAAGCAGAGAGGGGGAGTGTATTCTTCAAGTTTGGTTATTGTAGCCAGGACTTTTTGGAAAGTTATTGTCACCATCTATCAGCCGGTTGATAAGACCCAGGGCAGGGCACTATGGAAAGCTGGCAAATGTAAAGTACTCAGCATCAGGAGGAACATGCCGTGAGAAGCCCTGGCTTCAGCGCGGTTATTCCTGTCTGTGCTTCGCACACTTGGCTTGGCTGACAACCGGCACCGGGAAAGCACAGCCACCCCCAGCGAAGGGCGCGGGTCTGGAAGTCCTGCCAGCACCTGCCTCCCACCGCGCTTGCTTTTATCTGGAGAATGTCTTCTGAATTTACCGCCGGCTCTGCTTATGTTTTGTCTCACCACAGCATTAGTGATAAGGTCTCCTCATTAATTTCTGACTTTAATTATTTCCGTCTTCTCTTTATGGGTCTTGACACAAGTATGTCAAACTTTATCTTTCAGAAATGCCGGGTGTTGGCTCTATTGATTTTTCTCTTCCTCTTGCTTTCTAGTTTCTATTTTTATGTATGGTTTCCTTCCTTCTGCTGAGGTTGAGCGTGGTGTTTTTTATGTCTTCCAGTTGAGTTTCCCCTGTGTTTTGATGCGGGGGTTTCTCGGCACGGCCTCTCTCTCAGCACCATCAGTGCCGTATTCCCCGCCTCTGTCTCTGCTGCTTCAGTGTGGTCTCATAAGGTTTTTGGCTTTCTTTTGTACGCTACGAGTTGTCTGGGAATGGGTTTGATTTGCAGGTGACCGGGCATACACGGTGCCATGGCAAACTCTCCGTTTTCCTCTTTTCTAAGTACCAGAGACACGCCATAGATGTCCGTGTCTCTAGGCTGGTGAGGCCGGGTCCCCACCCGCACCCCAGCCTCCGGCCGCACACTCGGTGTTGGTGCTGCTGGACACGGTCCTGTGGCCGAGCTCCTGGCAGTCGGGGCCTGCGTGGGGCTAGGAGAGGGGTTCCCGGGCAGGGGGCCTCGCCGCGGGGGGAAGAGCTGTTCTTGCCCCCAGGGTGCCCTGGAGTCCAGGCTCGCCGCTTCCACTGTGACCCGAGGGGCGACCACTGGGACCCCGTGGGCCTCGGCCCCCTCCCCGCTGCCCCAGGGCCGATGCGTGTGCTTGTGTTTGCTGTCCCCGTGTGTGGAGGTGGCGCGTGCGTGCACACTCACGGCCGCTGTTCCTGCCCAGGTTTGGGGAAGCCGGTGTTCCTGACTCAGCTGGGAGTCAGTTCTGAGACTTCTGTTACTATGAAGGCAGTTTAAAAATCATACGTTCCCGAGCGGTTCTTCCTCATGGTTTTCAGCGTATTCCGTCTTTCAGTTCTTACCCGAATTATAAATTCAGAGCTGTTCTGTTATCTTCTCTCCCTAGGTGTCAGTCTGTCCGCCTCAGTCTTTGCCTTTTATGCTGCCTGTGTTTCAAACCAAACATGCGTCGTGGTCTTCTGAAATGAATGTCTGTAGAAAATCCAACAAAACAAGCAAAGGGTGTCTCTGATCGGAAATACAGGAATCTTCTAGAAACTACTCCACACCACCTACGAGACCACAATCAGATGGGATATAACCTGATTTTTATTTGAAATTATCTGACAAAGTCACAAGGAGTAGCCTGTGCTGCTCAGGCCCCTGGGAGAGGCTGGGTCCTGGGGGGGTGTCCCTGGGAGAGGCTGGAGTCCAGGGGGGGATCCCCGGGGGAGGCTGGGGTCCAGGGGGTTCCCTGGGGGAGGCTGGAGTGGTCCCCAGGGGAGGCTGGGGTCCAGGGGGTTCCCTGGGGGAGGCTGGAGTCCTGGGGGGTGTCCCTGACAGAGGCTGGGGTCCTGGGACAGGAGTCCCCAGGAGAGGTTGGAGTCCTGAGGGGGGTCTCTGGGAGAGGCTGGAGTCCTGGGGGTTCCCCGGGGGAGGCTGGAGTCCTGGGGGGTGTCCCTGACAGAGGCTGGAGTCCTGGGGGGTGTCCCTGACAGAGGCTGGGGTTCTGGGGGCAGGAGTCCCTGGGAGAGGCTGGAGTACTGAGAGGGGTCCCTGGGAGAGGCTGGAGTCCTGGGGGTTCCCTGGGAGAGGCTGGGGTCCTGGGGGTTCCCTGGGAGAGGCTGGAGTCCTGGGGGTTCCCTGGGAGAGGCTGGGGTCCTGGGGGTTCCCTGGGAGAGGCTGGGGTCCTGGGGGGTCCCCAGAGAGGCTGGGGTCCTGGGGTGGTCCCCAGAGAGGCTGGAGTCCTGGGGGTGTCCCTTGGAGAGGCTGGGGTCCTGGGGGGTCCCCAGAGAGGCTGGGGTCCTGGGGGTGTCCCTTGGAGAGGCTGGGGTCCTGGGGGGTCCCCAGAGAGGCTGGGGTCCTGGGGGTGTCCCTTGGAGAGGCTGGGGTCCTGGGGGGTCCCCAGAGAGGCTGGGGTCCTGGGGGGGTCCCCGGGGGAGGCTGGGGTCCTGGGGGGGTCCCCGGGGGAGGCTGGGGTCCTGGGGGGATCCCCGGGGGAGGCTGGGGTCCTGGGGGGTCCCCGGGGGAGGCTGGGGTCCTGGGGGGGTCCCCGGGGGAGGCTGGGGTCCTGGGGTCATTCCTGCAGAGCTCTCTGCTGGCCAGCAAACCTGCTGCAGGCGAGCTGGGTCACACAGTGGAGGCAGGAAGGAGTCGAGGTCCCTGCGGCCTCTCGGGCTCTGAGCGCCTTTACACACCGCGTCCACCTGCGCTCGCCATCCTCACCTGAGGCCATCCTGTCTCCCCGGAGTCTGGGCGGCCGGTCTTCCCGCACTTCAGTGCCACGACCCCCCGCACCCCGTGTTCTCCCCTCCCCCCCCACCCCGTGTTCTCGCCTCCCCTCCCCCCGCACCCCGTGTTCACGCCTCCCCTCCCCCCGCACCCCGTGTTCTCCCCTCCCCCCACACCCCGTGTTCACGCCTCCCCTCCCCCCGCACCCCGTGTTCTCGCCTCCCCTCCCCCTGCACCCCGTGTTCACGCCTCCCCTCCCCCCGCACCCCGTGTTCTCGCCTCCCCTCCCCCCGCACCCCGTGTTCTCGCCTCCCCTCCCCCCACACCCCGTGTTCTCGCCTCCCCTCCCCCCGCACCCCGTGTTCTCGCCTCCCCCCACACCCCGTGTTCACGCCTCCCCTCCCCCCGCACCCCGTGTTCTCGCCTCCCTCCCCCCGCACCCCGTGTTCTCGCCTCCCTCCCCCCGCACCCCGTGTTCTCGCCTCCCTCCCCCCGCACCCCGTGTTCTCGCCTCCCTCCCCCCGCACCCCGTGTTCTCGCCTCCCCTCCCCCCACACCCCGTGTTCTCGCCTCCCCTCCCCCCACACCCCGTGTTCACGCCTCCCCTCCCCCCACACCCCGTGTTCTCGCCTCCCCTCCCCCCCACACCCCGTGTTCTCGCCTCCCCTCCCCCCACACCCCGTGTTCACGCCTCCCCTCCCCCCTGCACCCCGTGTTCACACCTCTCCTCCCCCCACACCCCGTGTTCTCGCCTCCCCTCCCCCCGCACCCCGTGTTCTCGCCTCCCCTCCCCCCGCACCCCGTGTTCTCGCCTCCCCTCCCCCCGCACCCCGTGTTCTCGCCTCCCCTCCCCCTGCACCCTGTGTTCACACCTCTCCTCCCCCCCAGCTGCAGTCATGGCGCCCGTCACCCACCATCCCCCTCCTCTCGGCCTCCTTGCTCTCTGCCCTCCAGGCCGTGACCCCAGCGTCTCTGTTCCCTGTCCAGCTGTAACCAGACGCTCGGAGACGCCCCTGAGCTGCCCGCCCCGCAGGACCTGTGAAGTTTCCACATCAAAATAAAAAGAGGGCGGGCCCGTGCTGACACATGCTGCTGAGTCCGCATGGCCTCGGCGGGTTTATAGACGCCTGTTTATGTGCCGCACTATGGTATAAACTGTCGAGACAAAGAATGACACACAGGTTATACCGGCAGTATATTCTAGTCTCAAAATGAATATAACTAAGATCATAAATTATTTAAAATACTGCTGAGGAAACAGGAATCAAAGTAGTTTCTTAAATCACACAGGTAACCTTATTTTCAGGCGGAGAATACCTGATTAACACAGTAAAGCCTGGGCGAAGGGCATCGCTGGACAGTATGTTTTCATCTTCGCGTGCAGTCAGGTATTAGGAAATCACTTTATTCCAATCACTTTTGAAGTAATATTGGAAGCTTCTAAATTGGTTATGGATTCATTCTTTCTTGATTTCGATGCTAAATGCATGCTCACCTCCAGTCGCGCTGCTGGACAGACGTCCTTTGCTGTGGGCAGGGCCGGGCGCGCGCTCTGCAGGGGCTGCTGAAGCAGCAGCTGTGCCCCGCCACCTCGCCTGGCGTCTTCCCTCGGTGAAGTGACCCAGGCATCTTCAGGTTTAGTTTTTTCTGTTGTTCCATTAAGGACAAGTAACCCACATGCTCACAGTGCAGAAAGCTGCTAACGAAACAAGAGACTAATTGAGATCTCTCTGTGTATCTCTTTCCCTCCATCTCTTTCCATCTCTCCTTTTCCTTCCGCACATTTGCACACACACACAAAGAAACAAAATCATTGCGAAAAATTATTTTTTCTTGCTTTACGCAAAACTACGGGAACACCTGATGTATTTAGCGTCTGTCTCAGCACGTAGGTGAGCAATCACGTTGGCCAGGGGAAGGAAGAAATCCAATCCTGGAGCCCGATTCCCTCCCGTCCGCGGCGGGAACCATTCACAGGTGCAGCTGGGTGCGGGTGACTGTGCATTTCTTCACTCCTCAGAGATCAGCTACTACAGATGTGCCTGGTGGCACACGTGGTTCTCTTTCAAATGATCATTCTGTGCTTGCTTTATGTCTTCCCGACATTCCCAGTCATCAGTGCTCATAGTCATCCGTGCTCAGCCTCATGCCGATTCTAGATAGAAACGGGCACGCTGTTCACGGGGCTTGGGGAGGAGGTGGGGAGACCTCACAATCCCGGTGGGTGCTGAGATGGGGTGGAAGGCAGGGTGTGGAAGGGGATGGGTGTGAGAGGAGGGTGGGGGGAAATGGCGCCCTCCATGTCAGGTGTGAGCACAGGAGCAGGGGATGGGTTGTGAGAGGAAGGCATTGGTTCACGTCTCCCAAAGGAGAAATAAAGACGCAGTCGTGGGGGGGGGGTCCTTTGGTGAGAAGGGACAGGCTGGCCTGCAGGGGTGTGTGGGGAGCAGGGGCCTGGCAGGGCTGTGGGCCGGGGTGTCTGTGCGGGGAGGGCCCGCGCTGGGGGGTGGTGGAGGCCGGAGCCCGCACAGGCTGCGTGCGCAGCACTGCGTCCGTAAACGAGGAATGAAGCCCAGCAGATAGCGGTGGGGCAGGAAGCACAGGAAGAATTCACAAAGTCGCCCACATGCGGAGCTCATCATCATTTGGTGATTTTTGGTCTAGGACTCTGGCTGCTGCTACGTCTTTCTTGATTAAATGGTCTGAAAACAATGTTTTAGCCAAAACGAATAGCTTTAATAATCGCAGGTCTAAAGAGGATGGGGACGCTGGGGAAGAGCCCGGGGGCAGCAGCGGGTCCACTGTGCTTCTAGAACTGTGCCCAGGGCCTGGGCCCTCCCTCCGGGCGTGGCTGCCTTCACCGCCTCCCTTCTGAAGGCCGCTCCAAGCCTGGCTTGGTGGCCTCTAACGTTTCGTTCAGAAATTAATCCTACGCTCAAACTGCAAGCAGATTGCTCAGGTTTGTAAAAAAAGTATCCAAATATATCCAATTTATTCCTTTGTAGAAAATAAATGTACATTGGTCTGAAAGAAGGCGGAAAGGTAATTAGCAGAATAGAAAGTATGTATATGCTTTTTAGAAACATCAAGTCTATTGGTAAAGCGTTATATTGACTTCAAATACAAACTAGGATGAGTGTATTTACAACATAGAGGTGACTATATTTTTATTTCCTGGTTAAAATTTTGAAATTGATGTTCCTACACTTGTGTCAAATGGTTTTACTTTTTAACTCAAAATGGACAGAAAACACATTATTTTTCAGTTTCAGCTGTTTTCTGGGAGTGTGTGTGTGTGTGTTTCTAGGAAGAAGTAACTCTATAGAAATTATGTCAATGAGCAGAAGAGATTGAAGCGTGTGAGAACTCCCAGTGGGTGGGACTTTGTATCTCACTCTTGCTTACACTTGGGTGAATAAACTAAGGCTCTCAGAGTTTTTACTTCCTCTTTTTAAAGTTACTGGAGTTTGAACCGAGAGCCTCGTGCTTGCTCAGCTGATGCTCTGTAACCCAAGCCACAAGTCCAGCTCAATGTTCTGCTAGTTATTTTGGAGATGGAGTCAGTAGATGAGGTTGGCTTCAAACCTTGGTCCTCCGGATCTCAATCTTCTGATTAACCAGGATTATAGGCATGAGCCCTGGGCACCCGTACCTCACTGGTTTCTACATCACTCCCCAGATGCAATTTGTAATGTATTTGTAATGATACAATTTTCCCTTAATGGTATTATTAGATTGATAAGTTGATTTTAAAACTTCCTCTTAAGTTTCATACAGAAAAGGGAACGCATACATGTAGGAGTTGGATTTCAATCCTGATAAGATTGTATTAAAGTGTCGCAAACAAAGCTAAATAACATCAATGACAAGCCAATATAAATGGAACCTAACCATGTATTTCCCTTAGGAATGAATGATGGCTCAGAATCAATAGCATCAAGAATCTGATACCAAGAAGCTGGCCCTGGTGCTTTACCGTTGTAGTCCTCAGCCATTTGGGAGGCTAAGATGTGGAGAATTATGATTCAAAGATAGCCCAGGCCAAAGAGTCAATGAGACTTCATTTCCAATTAACCAGCAAAAATGCCAGATTGGCGGGGGCTCTATGGACTCTGGGCGTTCTGACCAGACCCGACGTGTCCAGCGTTGTCGGATTTTGTTTGTTATTTGGTGACACACCTCTGGGCCAGGCTGGACTACTGACTGCAGAATTTGGTTTCTAGAACACAACCGGTCTGGCTGGAGGAAGGGAAGATTCTCCCCCGTGGTTGTTGGGTGGCTCTAAGACACCTCTATCGTTTTATAACATACATTCATCTCCTCCCAGCCAACCAAGCCTTCGCTCCAGGCCAGCTGCGCAGCCATATCAGGGATGTGATTCAAGTACGTGATCGGTTAGTTTTAATCAAAAGAGAGATGGTCCCTCACTGGGGTGGGTCGGCCAAAGCAAGTTCTGCGGAGGAACTAAGAGGAGGATGCAGATCGTTCTGCAGTTGTCAGTCAGCTGCTGGTGGCCTGGGCTCCCTGGGCTGGCTCTGCCAGGCTTTCCCCTGCCTTTCCTCCAAGCCTTGCTTCTGCGCAGGGTGCAGCTGACATGGGCCGCCATTGAAGGGAAAAGTCAAGGCGCCATTCGTGACTGTGAAACCTTTTCATTATGCATGTGGCACCAGAATGGAAAGATTAGAAGGTTGAAAGCCACGGCCATTTTATTATCTATGCGGCACTGTCAGGGTTTTAACAGGAACCGGAGGAGGTGGCTTCGGAAAGCGTGTCTGAATCTCCACAGTGAACTTCAGAGTATTTTGCCACCTGGTGTTTGTATTCATCCCTCACTACTTGCGTGTGCATGATCCTGGATGCACACAACTTGCGTGTGTATGATCCTGGATGCACACAACTTGCGTGTGTATGATCCTGGATGTGCTACTTGCGTGTGTTTGGTCCTGGATGCACTACTTGAGTGTGTATGATCCTGGATGCACTACTTGCGTGTGTTTGGTCCTGGATGCACGACTTGCGTGTGTATGATCCTGGATGCACAACTTGCGTGTGTTTGGTCCTGGATGCACTACTTGCGTGTGTTTGGTCCTGGATGCACTACTTGCGTGTGTTTGGTCCTGGATGCACTACTTGCGTGTGTTTGGTCCTGGATGCACGACTTGCGTGTGTTTGATCCTGGATGCACGACTTGCGTGTGTTTGATCCTGGATGCACGACTTGCGTGTGCATGATCCTGGATGCACACGACTTGCGTGTGTTTGATCCTGGATGCACTACTTGCGTGTGCATGATCCTGGATGCACATGACTTGCGTGTGCATGATCCTGGATGCACACGACTTGCGTGTGTATGATCCTGGATGCACACAACTTGCGTGTGTATGGTCCTGGATGCACGACTTGCACGTGATTGGTCCTGGATGCACGACTTGCACGTGATTGGTCCTGGATGCACGACTTGCACGTGATTGGTCCTGGGGTTTGCACGACTTGCACGTGATTGGTCCTGGGGTTTGCACGACTTGCACGTGATTGGTCCTGGGGTTTGCACGACTTGCACGTGATTGGTCCTGGGGTTTGCACGCAGAGGCCGGCGCCTGCCAGTTGCTGTCCCAGTTCTGCCATGTCTCCAGTCCAATGTCCCTGGTTGATTTCCAGATCCTGTGTTTAGGCCTGGCCCGCCTGGACTGTGGTCCTCCTGTTACATCTCCCAGGTGGCGGCATGGCAGGTGCTCACTGCCATTTCCAACTGTTTTTTGGCTGAGCGCGGGGAGAGGGGGTCACACAGACTCTTTGTCTGGGCCTTGAATCACGATCCCCCAACCTCCACGTCCTCCTAGCTGGGGTCACAACACTTTTCCTTAAAACAAAGCAACACACAACTATGTAGCATACTCAACTGGAAATAGAACACAGGGAGTGACATGGCATTATTGGTACCAGCGTGGAAAGCAAATCTCTGGCACTCAGGTTGTTTTCCAGGGCTGTAATAAGCACTGGAGAGCAGCCTCCTGCCAGCCCCACGAGTCTGCACAGCTCCCAGCGCAGACGCACAACTAGACCTTATAGTTTTCTAAAATACGGCATATGCGCACTCTCGGTCTCAACCAGTCCTCCCATAAAAGTAAACCCAAAACAGGATTTAAAAATTCAAAACGGACCCACGTGGTCTGATAAAGCTTTCTGTGGGGGCCACCTAATGAGATAAATGGCTGTGGAATTCAAAGATGATCTATATTCAGAGTTCTGCCTCCTCCAGAAAGCCACTGCATAAAATATATAAAGGAGAAATGTAATCTTACCATTTCACCTCTATGTTTTCTGATTTTATTACCGTGTATCCACAATATAAATGAGAGCCATCTATAGTTTTATTTTAGTATAATACCTATTCGTTTAATTGCAGAAAACTCAGTGCAATTTAAGCTCAAAAATTTATTTCAGATATTAAAATGACATATTCACGCAGAGACATTTATGCAATAAAGTAGGCTACCAAAGTGCAAAGTCAATATAAATCCCTCATAAATTAGGCCAAAAGGATGCAAGGATTAGTTTTTAAATCAGGCTTTTTCACTTATATACAGTTATAATAAAACAAATGGAAGTCTCGAGATTATCTCATATGCGAACGCAGCCTATAATTCTTCCGAAGTGTTTCTTGGTCAATAGCTTTACATCGATTGGGAGTCAGGAAGCCTCTCTGCCCCAGGACTTAGCTCCCTTTAACCCCGCAGCCCCTTCTGTGTCCAGGGATGAGCAGATCACAGCACGACGGTAACGCCTTGACAGCCACCACATCTTGCTTAGAACTCCTCAGAGGCCGGCCACTGTTCTCCGGAGCTGCCGTCTGCCCCGGGCCCTCCTAGCTTCATCTCCTGGCTCCTTTCTCTAAACTGCGCTCAGCCGATATTTACTTCCTCCTGGACAAGGGGCCTGACCTCCATGAGGACTTTGCTCAATAATATTCTGAAACAATTTCCTTCTCTTCCTCAAGTTAGCTAACCCGGGTCACCCTTCATTTTCTAGAGAAACCTCCCTTGAACTTTTAGACTAATTTATCTATTGTGCACGCGCTCTCTCTCAGCCTCCTGTGGCCTGGCTGTGGCCAATTACCTCATGTCTTTGATGATGGATGGAGTCTCTCACCAATTATACAGAGCTATAAATAGAAGGACCCACTTTGTCTTCCTATTGTTATTAAGAATTTTAAACTCTAGCTACTCAGGAGGCTGGGATCTGAGGATCCCAGTTCAAAGCCAGCCCTGGCAAGAAAGTCCATGAAACCCTTACCTTCAATTAACAACCAAAAAGCTGGGAGTGGAGTTGTGACTCAAGGGATAGAGCACCAGCATAAAAGCTCAGGGACAGCACTCAGACACTGAGCTCATGTCCCAGAACTCATACAAATAAATAAATAAGAACATAAATGGCCAAACAAACAGATAAATGGAAAGTCAATGGCCTGGATGGGTCTGTATGTAACTGGTATTTTTTCAAACTTTTCATATGAAGAAGCGAGTCCCACTGACACTAATTAATGCATGCTTTCTATTTCTAGTAGCCATTCGATATTGGCTTTTGCTGACCACCTAGTGGATGTAGGAGAGGTTGTCACTGTCTGTGAAAACCTGTGGTTTTTATGTTTCTTCTCCAGTCTTTATAGTCAGATAAGGCTCAGTCCCAAATCAGGGCTGATGCCTGGTACGTTCATTTACAGACAGGAAGCTGAGATTAAGAGCCACCCCTTCTCTTCACACACTGGGGAAAATGCAGCCAAAACTTCAATATGCTATCCCACACACTGAATAAAAGTGGGGGGAGGGGCAAGTGGGGAGGGTGGGTGGGAATGCTGGAAGGGGGCCTGGATCCAGACGCATGGACTGCTTGCCTGGATGCCAGCTCCTCTGTACAGCGACTTCAAGAGAACACAAAAAATTGTATATGTGTGAACTATCCCTTAGTGTGACTTAGCTAACCCCCAGGAATCTGAAAGAAACTCAATGATGAGGAACGACAATGTAGAAAAGAGGGAAGGGAAGAGAATTCATTGTGTTTGCAGTTAAGTAGCAATCAGTCAGCTTGTTGGCCGGGTGCCAGTGGCTCACGCCTATAATCCTAGCTACTCAAGAGGCTGAGATCTGAGGATCACAGTTCAAAGCCAGCCCGGGCAAGAAAGTCCGTGAGACTCTTATCTCCAATAAACCACCAGGAAACCAGAAGTGGTGCTGTGGCTCAAGCGGTAGAGTGCTCGCCTTGAGCTGAAGAGCTGAGGGACAGCACCCAGGCCCAGAGTTCAAGCCCCATGACCAACCAAAAAAAAAAAAAGTGAACTGATAAGTGTGTTTATTGAGGGCCCACTCTCCCCTGCAGTGAAGGCTGAGTGGTGAAGAACAGAGCTATGATGGGGTACAAGAAGGCGATTTGAATAAAATACTACATTTGGTGAAATGTGATACAGGAGACCCAGTGGAGAAGGAGCATTTGAATCTAAAACCTCAGCAGATCCATAAAGATACAGACCTAGAGGAGACAGATGCGGAATGCATTTTAAGAAATACAAACAGCACTTTGTGAAGAAATGTTTAAGGAAAAATACTTATGTTTGCAGAAAGAAACAAATACAGCTGTGAATAGTTCAAAGTTCAGAGCAAAGGATATTGGAAAGGAGATTGCATTTGAAATGATTAGTAGAACAAAGGACAGGAGCACTGTGAAGAAACGGTGAGTATCGGCCCCGGGGCCTTCCGTTCAGGAGAAGGGTGTAGGATCATAAATGAGAAGTCACCCGGGAAATGGAAGAAGAATGTCATACTTCAGTTGTGTGTGTGTTTGTGTGTGTGTGTAAACAAATGTACACACTTCCTCTCCTCTGGTTACTTAGATCTGAGGAACAAAACAGGAGTGGGGAACGTACCTAGTGCACTGGAGATGGAAATGATGGTTTGGCTCTGCCAGGCTCAGGGAGGCGTGGTTGAAGCAGCAGTCTCCGTTAATTGCTGTTCAGCATTTTCTGTGCTCACGTAACAGAATGAGAACTCATTTGGGAGGGAGGAGGATTTGCTCAAGAAGGTTCTGGAGACTGCTTCGATTTTTTTAATCTAGTGAAATGTCAATATGGGATGAAGGTAGGGTGGTCATTATGAATGTTGCTCTCCTTTACACATGGGAAGATGTCCTTAATGATGCAGGCTTGCCAGAAATGAGTTATTTTACAAAAATCCAGTGGTGGGAGCAATGATTATTTATGTAAACATCTCGAAATGTTTCTTTAATTAATATATATAGCATATAATTTTGACTAATTATCTTAGTTCATACATTTTCTACTGCCTTGAATTTCTCAAATAAGGAAATGATTAGTTAACTTAATTTTTATGATTAAGTACGATGATTACTTCTTTTTATTAATGCATTTAGAAATATTCAACTTGAGTTATTTATCCAAGATTTGGATTTATAACCATACTTAAAGTTTGTGGATTAAAGCCTATTTGCTAAAAAAGAAGAAAAAGTGACCCGCCATTAGTTTGTGTCTTGTGTAACTTGGCTTTGTGTTAAAGCAAAGGAAAACTGGTTGTTCCTAAACTGTGCCTAATACTGAAAGAGTTGGCATTACTCTCTTACAAAACAGGGGCAGACAGAAATGTCATGAAGCAGACAGAAGTAATGTGGTGTTTGTGTTTTTGACTCCTTTCACAACTTTCCTGCTTGCTAGTTTATGCACCACAACATCTCTCCCAGCTCCCTCCACCTGCAAGGAGAAAACATTAGACTTGAACAGACAATTCTCTGGAATTCTGTTTTCCAGTCCTGGGAATTGGACTCGGGACCCCCACTTGCTGAGGAAGCCCCTTCTCACGCCTCCAGTCCTTTGTGCTTTTAGTCTGCTCTTCAGATAAGATTTCACACCGGGCCTTGGACCTTGAACCTTCTACCTCTGTTTCCAGCTAAGATTATAGGCGTGCTCTACTATGCCTGGCCCAAAGCTGGAATTCAGAGGAAGCATAAGAGGAATTGGTTTAATAAGAGACCAAACATGAGACATGTATGTAGCAGTTCCACTTACCTCAAAGATTTGGGAGAAATGATATTTTTAATTTCAAAAACCAGAATTTTATTAGGGCAAACGTAAGTGATCAGAAAAACTCAAGTATTTTTTTCAGCTGTAATGTTGAATGGAGTTTCTGGGCTTGGCCCTAATATTTCCTTGATTGAAGAGGGAAAAGTCTCACTGTAAGCTAATCCAATATCACTGGGCTCCTCGTTTTAGTTAGCTAATGATTTTATGGATCCTATTGAAAGAAAATTCTTATGGAGAGTTTTGTTCCGCTTAATCTGCAGAACCATACGCTAACTTGGCCTGTCAAATACGAGCTGCCAGGACGTGGGCTCTAATAATGACTTTGTCCATATTTCCATGAGGTTATTGACCTATTTTATGACCGATGAACTTATTGAATGTCCCTATATAATCATAGATCATCTAGATGCTGGGGTGAGATGCCGGGTCTTGTAAGTCTTAATTTTGTT